>NC_056730.1:649759431-649884431 GCF_019279795.1 Protopterus annectens | reverse complement strand
CAACAACCCACATTATTAAGCAACCAGAACCATGTGGCCAGCTCAGTTGAAGTGGGCATCCTGAGACAATATAGCAATTGTCTCATGTTTGCAACCACCTATAACTTAAACAAAGAGATGTAGTTATATAATGTTAATAGAGGCAAAGCTCTCACAAGACGCCACTAAAGAAAGTAAGCAGGCTGTTAAGGGGAGGACCATGGCAGATTTTGTTAGAGATGGACGAACTGCTTTGGCAAATTAGGACTAGGGCTCATGTTTCCCCTGGTATTAATGAAAGTCTTTCTATCAAATGTGTACTAAAATGGCTCTCTCTCAATAGGTAAATGATTACATTAATTATTGCCATATGGGTTATCAACAATATTTTTATTAACCATTATATCCCCGTATAGGGTTAATTTATCCAAATGGCATGGGGCACCATTAGACGTAGCAATTATTATTATTATTTTTGTAATAAATAGTTGGCAGTGATTACAAGATTTTTAACATGGTATATTTTTATACAGGGGATTTCTTTAAAATAGGCTTTGGACATGTTTTTCAAGATTTATGTTCCAAATTAGTCTTTCGGAGTGTTTCTAGCATATTGCCTTAATATTAAAAAATATATATTTTTTAATAGGTGTTATTTATAACAATATTAATAGTAAGAAAATATAAAGCACTAATATACATAATTACTGCTTGTTTTTGTAGTCATATGAGGATAAAACTCTTAGTTTATAATATTTTGCAATGTTTTATTATATTTTGCAATGTTTTACAAGAACCTATCTTGACTTTTTAAGTCAGAAACACAACCGGGCATCTGGTGTAATAGTTCTAAGTTCTTTAAGGTTGCCATGGTTGTATTTAATTGAAGAATGCACTTTATTACGATTGGTTAGTGAATTTTAATATGAATGTATTTAATAAACGGTCTGGAATTTGTGGTTGTCTGATGAAGGCGGGTTATTTGAACCTGCCGAAAGCGCTTATGTTCATTTGTCTGGATTGTGGATTAAATCGTGCTTTTAATTCTCTTATTGTGTGCTGTCCGTGTTTTTGCTGAGGCTGTCAGTACCTCACAACAGGTCTATATCATTTCAGTGAATAGCCATTCGTTGAACACCTATTTAGTGAAGCTACTCTTCACTGAATGACAAATTTTAACTAGAGCAAACCAGCGGTTGGCCACCATCTGGAACTTGCATTTTCCTCACTGTAGTGTGATCTCGGAGTTGGTATATTTAGTTGGTGGGGGGTGTGGGCACCTTGGCAAGATTTAAATTTTATTTATTTTTCTTTGTGGTCACTCAGTTGGCCAACCGCTTGTTTGCCCTACTTAAAAATTGCCATTCAGTGAAGAGCAGCTTCGCTAAATAGGTGTTCGACGAATGACTATTTCCTGATTAACCAATCGAAGAAGTGATATAGACCCCCTCATAACATCACAATAAACAAATCTCATACAGCTCAAACTAAGTACATAGATCTACATATGCTGAGGCTCTTAAACGAAACCTACCTAAACCATGGAGGCCTCCTAAATGTCTCTCAAGAAGCAAGTATCCACAAGAGGCTCACAAACACACATTACAGGCAGCACTCACCATGAAAAATACATCTAGGAGAAACATTGATTTAGTTCAAAAACCCATAATGCAGCTCTCCACACAAACCAATATTCTCATCATCGTCTGCTTAGTGAGACACATTGATGCATCACTCACCAGGCTGTGCAAAGACAAGGTCATGGTCAGTTGCCTGTCTAGGACCAGGATTTACCACATCGTGCAAGCACTCAAGTCCTTGCAGCACAAGTACATATATGTTCCAGCCATTGTACATGTGAGTGTAAATGACTTTGAGATGTACATCACTAGGACTACAAGGAAAAGCAAAATGATGGACCAGTTGGAATATGTGTTTGGGGCACATATTTAAATACTTTTCTGTCTTAAACATCTTTAAGTAATGTCCATAAACCTTCATTTTTCTTATGGTAGGCTATATTAACTTTGTTTTTGGAAGCAACTGTATATACTAATGTGTTAATTAGTAACATGTCCATGTGATTAAAATAATCATTCATATCCATTATCACCAGACCATCTCCCTTGTCTTGTCAAATGAACCTTAATTCACTTCTTAATAAATCACTTAATAATAACACAGACACTTAATAACCACAAAATTGATTGCATTTTCATATGATTTATTGGGGTCTATATCAATTTGTTGAAGGCTCACTTCCACAAACCTTTCTTCATCGACCCGAAACCACCGAACGTTCAGTTCCACAAATGTTCATATCCACAAAAGATTTAAGTAGGGAAAGGAAGCAGTTTTCCAACAGCACACATTTGCCCTTTTCCCCACTGCAGTGCAATCTTAGAGTTGGTATATATAATTAGGGGAATGTGAGGGGGCACAGCCCCCACTTGGGTGGGTTTGACATGCTGCGATGTGTGTTCCAGTGCAGTGTTGGCCAAGTGCTTTCTTTCCCTGATAAAATATTTTTTTGATGTGAACGTTCACAGAACTGAACATTCGGTGGTTTCAGGTCGATAAAGAAAGGTTCGTGGAAGCAAACCATCGACAAATTGACCAGATTTATTGATGCTGATATCATACGAGGTATTATGAATTTTGCCAGTAGAAAAAACAATAATACCCAGTATATGCACAGAAAAATTTTAGATCCCCCATTAACACCTATAGTAGATGCAGGTGAGTCAAAGACACTAGTTATGGCTATGTTTATGGATGTGAAATGAAAACAATATATGGGTGAATACAATTATTTAATTAGGGATTCATGGTATTTTCTAGAAAAGATAACATCAGATTTATATACTAAAGATTTAATCTTTGTTATGATTAATATAATAAATCTTTTCACAGTAATACCACATAATACAGGACTCTAATGGTTTACAGATATTATTGGAGATAAGTAATAATGAATTTAAAATAAAATCTCTACTTATGGAGTTAGTCTCAATCAGCAACTTTATTTTAATGGAGAATACTTCCATCAAACTATTGGGCTAGTGATGGGCACAACTTGTACCTCTACTTATTTAAATGTTGTACTTTGTGCACTTGAAAAGAAATATATATTTAATCCACATTTTAAATGTTGGAATTTTTACTGTAGATTTTCCGATGATATTTGTATTTTTGGACAAGTTCATTAAATGAATTACATAATTTTGTTAATTATTTGAATACTACTACAAATTCTTTAAGATTCACACATCCGATTGGGATTGATATTATTAATTATTTTGATATTTCAATAAAAAGTTACGGATGTTTTTTAATCTAACATATATCAAAAACCAATGTGCTGAAATTGCATCTATATTACATCGAATCGTTATAATATTGAACACCTAAACATCTACCTGTATTCATCGAAATGTATTTACACAAATCGATGAATACTTACAGTGCAAAAAAAACACTTGCCCCGCAATCCTACATAACTAACCTAACCTAAAACAACCCCACCCATGTGAGGGGGCTTTGCCCCCCCCCACATCCCCTGACGTGAGGGGCTGTGCCCCCCACACTCCCCCTAACTAAATATACCAACTCCGAGATGGTACTACAGTGGAGAAAAGGGCAACACAGTGTAGCTGGCCAACTACATCTTTGCCCTGGAAGTATTCATTGATTAGTGTAAATGTGTTTCGATGAATATGGTTCTATGTTTAGGTGTTTGATATTGCAACATTTTGACCTCATAATAAAGAACCCTGAAATTAATTTTTACATTTTAACAGTTGCCATCCAATATACCAAAAAGTTTGGAGTTTGGAGAAAGGTCAAATGGTACATTTAGTGTGAATGATTACTTATAAGGAAACTTTTAGATATGAAATGCATAATTTATATTATATGTTTTTTAAATGGGGATTACCCAGATATGCTCTTAAGTAGTATACATAATGAAGTCATTTGTAAATGAGAGAACAGTATGTATGTTCTCTTGCTGGGTAAGAGTACGGCTATAGGATGTTCATAGGTTCATAAATTCATGGATTAGTACTAGGCTAACTGCCCTTGTGGGTCATTTTAAGCCTAGCCAATTACCTCATGTGAGAATTAAACCCTGCACCTTATGGCTGGAAGGTAAACACCTTACCCTTTATGCCAACCCCCCAAAATCTTTATAGTTATGTTCAGGACAATAAAATCAAACCCCACTATCTATGGAAATACATGTTTCAGCCTTCTTATTGACCACATAAACACAGCTTAAACAGATGTTCATTTAATAATAATCAGAAAACTGAAATGATGAGTATTATTCTTACTTATACAACAATAGTATTAGAATGTGTAATATTTTATGTTGGAAATGAAGAATTTGTTCTGGTGATCTGTAGTTGAAAGAAATCATGGGTGATTCTAATACATTTGTATATAGTTATATATACTTCTATTCTTCTTCAGTCACTTGTAAGGCTGCTGTCAGGGCTTGAGATCACAACAAGGAAGAAAGATTGCAGTAGCATGAAGCCAGGAAGTTTAGCAGTGTTTAAGATGTTAAACAATAGTGACATGGGAAACAATGTTTCCAAAGTTAATGTGGTGGCTTCAGGAGATCTGAAGAAATTGATTCTGGGAAAAATTATTAAAGAAGAAGAGACAGGAGATGCAGAAGCTATACATTGGAGCATAGCAGTCAAAAAATTCTTTGGTGATAGAGGGACGTCTGAAGGGGAGATGGAAGCAAGTACTAAGAGTGGCAAGGCAAAGGAGAATGAAACTAAAGAAATGTGAGATTGTCCAGCCAGTGGACAGTCTGGGTCTAAGGGACTGCAATCAACAAACAAAGGAATTACACAAGAACTAGTTATAGAACAAAAGACATACCCAGCAGTGGTGTCTTTAAAAAGACAACAAGAACAGAGTAAAGGGAAAGATAACTTTCAAGGAGGAATAAATGGCTTTCAAAAAGAAATGTGGTAAGACTAATGTGAAAAGAAGTACAAAGTACTGACAGATACATTATTTTGGATAACATTATTTTTGCCTTTGGGATTCAAAATAACTAACAGTAGTGCTTTAATACATTTAAATAACACAACTTTTTGTGAAGTGACTTTTGAAGCATTTTTATTGCCTACAAAATTCAAAAAAGAATGCAAAAAAAATTTTGTGAACACATGGAAAGATTATTGTCACTTGTTTCATGCATTCAAAATAGATGACAAAGCGGTGTATGGGTTGAAGATATTTATTGTACATAAACATTGTCAGGAACTGTAATTGGAAAAAGTATATTTAAATTAACTGATTCACACATTACTTCACACACACTCGCATGTGCATCTCCATTCATACCTGTGCTCAGTATGGCTGACTGTACAAAATGGTACTGTTCACCCGCATGCTCAGTACTTACATGCACGTGCTATCTAGCTACAGTGGCTCAACAAGAACATTGCACATAATGATCTATATCCTCCCACTTTGATTTGTTCAACATGCAATAGGAGAACAAGACAATGTATATGCTAGATAACATTTCAATATTAATAACAAATCAAACTCAAGTCCAAGTCGCTGTGTATTTTGGATTGGGTCTGGAAATTCTACCCAGTCTGGTTATATAAAAGCTTTGACTGGGTTTAGCAACAGGTACAGTCTCTGGGGAATTCTTTGCAACAGGAACTTCAGGGATAACACCAAGATTATTTGAGGAAAATGCACTGCCCTGTGAATTTGGAACAAATGTAAGGTCGCTCTGAGAACTAGAGTCTTTGGCACAGGCAATCTGCTGTGTCATTGGTTCAGAAACTGGAAGTATATGTCTTCGGTTTCTTCTAAATTCCATTCCCTCTGATTGAACAATATAGATCTTGGTTCCTCACAAACATTTTTGATAATACCCACTTGATCATGACCTTTGGTTGTATGCATCTTTATGATTTCTCCTTGTCTTAGTGGTCTAAGAGGTTTGCTTGATTTATCATAGTATGACTTTTGTGACTGATGTTTCATGAAAAGTTGGGTTTTGATCACTTTGTTTTTCTTTACATTTGGAATCAATAGTTGTTTGCTGATCAGCAAGATTGTTCTTGTTTGTCTAGACATTAATATCTGAGCAGGTGAACCAAGTAAGTTATCTTTGGGAATGTTTCTGAGATTGAGAAGGTTAAGGAAAATGTCAGTACCATCTCTCTTAGATTTCTCTAACAAACATTTCGCACTTTGAACTGCATGCTCAGCTAATCCATTGGACCGTGAGTACTCAGGACTACTAGTAACATGGATAAAGTCCCAAGACTCAGCAAATTTCTTGAACTGCTAACAGGTAAACTGTGTACCATTGTCAGATACAACTTTGTGGACTAACATGCACAGAAAAATGTCTATTCAATTTTGTTATGACAGTGCTGAATATTAGATTAGGAAGAATGTCAATTTCAAACCAATTCCAGTAAGAGTCTACTAACACTAAGTAATGTTGACCATTCCATTCAAAAATATCAGTAGCAGCCATCGAGCATGGTAGTTTAGGAATCTGGTTTAGCTGAAGTGACTGTTTTTGTTGGTGAGGTTTAGTACTATTGCAAATCGAACATGCTAGATATTTCTTCTCTATATCTTTTGACACAGAAGGCCAAAATACTATGCTTTTTGCCATTCTTTTGGTAGAATCAGTACTTGGGTGTCCACGATGTAAGATCTTGATATATTCCTGCTGTAACTCTGAAGGAATAACTACTTTAGTACCTTTTGTGATAATACCATCAGCCATCACGAGCTTGTCTCTGTAAGATAAATATGTCTGGACATGAAGTGGTAGACTAGTTTGCCACACTGGCCATCCTTGACTGATAACATGTGCCAGCTTCTGAAGAGCAGGATGTAAAGCTGTTGACCAAGACATGATGACGAAAAATTTTTGATTTCCATGTTTTCCAAGTCTGGTTTCTCATTGTCATGCTGTTCCGTTGTTTGTCTTGGTGCTCTTGACAAAGCATTTGCAAGGTATAAATACTTACCTTTTATGTAGAGAATATTGAAATTGTACTTTTGCAATTTTAACATCATGTGTTGAAGATGTGCAGGGGATGAATGTAATGGATTTTTCAGAATTGTCACTAGAGGTCGGTGATCAGTCTCTATTTGAATAGGTTTCCCATAAATATAATCATGGAACTTCGAACATGCGAACAGTACTGGCAAAAGCTATTTTTCAATTTGTGCATACTGCATCTCAGTCTGGGTTAATGTTCTGGATGCATAGGCAACTGCTATGCCTTCTTGAAGACATGCTGCCCCAAGACCATTCTTTGAAGCTTCATATGAAAGATTTGCTGGTTTGGGAACATCATAATATCTCAAAGTGGGTGGACTGGCAATTTTCTGTTTCAGAACTTCAAATGCTTTTTTGGTGTCATTCTAACCCAGACCAATTTACATTTTTGCATGTCAGCTCATGTAATGGTGGTACAATTTCACTCAGGCCTGGGATGAACTTTCTTAAATAGTTGACCATACCAAGAAAAGTTGCAAATATGTGACATTGTCTGGATCTGGCATCTCCACAATTGCAGCTCGTTTAGATGGATCTGGTTGTAAGCCAGAGCTAGTAAACAAATGACCCATATAAGTAAATTCTCTCAGCTTGAATTTACATTACTGAGGATTCAGTTTAAGACTGACTTCATGTGCACAGTCTAGAACTTTCTTGAGGTTTCTATCATGTTTGTCTGCACCATTGCCCCCTACAATAATGTTGTCTACAGTGATAACACATGGATAACCTGAAAAAAATGTGTTCCATTGCACTCTGAAAAACTTCACTGGCAGAATTTATCCCAAATGGCATTCTAAAAATGTATACCTTCCAAATGGTGTACTGAACATAAACAATGAAGATTTGTGATCCAGTGAAATCTGCCAAAATTAAATTTTTGCATCTAAGACTGAAAAAATAGTGGCATTTGGCATGACACCTGCTACTTCTTCTTCTTCTACTGTGCACATCAGATGATGAAGACATTTCAATGCTTTGTTTAAATCTCTTGGATCAGTACATATTCGAATATTATCTTAGCTCTTCTTATGAGCTACAACCATGGAGGATACCCATTCAGTCAGTTCTTTTACTGAAGTTATCACACCTGAATTTACCATTTTGTCTAGTGCTGTTTTTATTTTGCTCTTCATTGCTACTGGAACTTTTCTTGCTGATCTGAAAACTGGGCTTACTTCATGGTTTAACCTTATGGAATATGTGACTGGTAGCTTACCAAGCTCATCCTTCAAAATATCAGCATATTCATGAAAAATATTCTGTGTAAAACTATTGTGGTTGTTCAGACTTATATGGTGAACTTCCTTATTAAATGAAATCAGTCCCATTCTCAAACTATCTTTGAGACCTAGCAATGACTGCACGCCTTTTGACTATATAAAACTGCAAGTCATAGCTGTTCCCAGCAGAATGACATGTGAAAACTACTGCATCATCAGTTTGAATCTCTTCACCACCATAAGCAACAAGTTTTGCACACTTTGCTAAATGAAATTTCTCACCAGGTTGTACTTTGGCAAACATTTGTGCTGATATAACATTGCACTTGTATCCAGTATCTAGTTTCAGCTGTACAGGTTTACCATTAATCTGAACAGTAGAAAAGATTTCACCCTTTGCTGCCAGATTACCAGTTAGGTGATAGTTCACTGTATTTATCATTTCATTAATCACAGAGACACCATCAACATAAAAAGTTGGCTCGCAGCTTTCTAACTGATCTACTTGCTGCATTGCATGCTCTCATTTCTTAAAAGATTGCGCTCTTTAGACTTGCAAAGCCTTTTGAAATCAGTCCACTTTTTACATCTGTGATGTTGCTCATAGGTTCATAGGTTGATAGGTAGGCACTAGGCTATCAGTCCAAGGGCCTAAGTAAGCCTAGCCAACAAGGTTCCCTGACTTACGCCACCCAAGAAAGTTAATTTCCTGACCAAACGCTAAGCACTTTTCTCATTTAGGCTCATGGTTGCTTCCACAATTGCAGCAGTTGACAATAAGATCCCTTGTAGCTGCCCCATTCGATTTATGGTTAAAATTGGATACTGCCACATTCTTCAGCTTATATTTCTTATTCATCTTAGCTTTGTGTCTCACACTATTAACATTTGTACTTGCAGATATTGTATGCATGCTTTTGTTATTTGTAAGCACATTTGTGTGCTTTGCTGTAAGCTTGTATATTTGACAAATCTCTATGGCTTTGCTCAATGTTAAATCACTATCTTGAAGCAAAATCTTTCTCACTGCATCATTATTAACACCATGCACAAGTCTCTCCCTTATCAACTCATCTCGCAAGTCCCCAAATCTGCACGTTTTTGCTTTATTTCTCATGTCAGTAATGTATGCTGCTATAGTTTCACCAGGCTTTTGATTTTTTGTATAAAATAGGTGCCTTTCCATTGTAATATTCATTTGAAGGTCATACATTTCTCTAAATTTACATTTTAAGCTTCAGTGTCTTCCCACGTTTCAGCCTGTATCACAATATGGCAGTTCTCCCCCTCCCCTGCATGCACAAAAGGTGCATACACAAATGAGCATTCCCTCTCAATGGCTTCTGAGTCTGCTAAATTAAGAACTATGAATGTCTTTGTATGTACATCATGATCAGAAAAAGCAGCTTGTATGAAAATATCATATTCTTGTACAAACACTCTTCAATTCTCAGAAATATTATTGTTAAACACCAGTGGTTCAAGTCTGTGAAACCCCTCTGCCATATCAACAAAATACATTTAAACATAAGCATAGACCAGGCACTTATAAGTATGCACAAATGCACAACAATCTCTTTGAAACGGCTTCACTTTGACAGTGCAAACATTTTAGAATCTTTGAACACTTCAAATAGCTTTAGTTAATGCAAAAAAAGCTTGTGCATTGTGAAAAAATGTGGTCGTTTTCTGAAAAATCATTTACATAAATACTTTTGAATAATCACTGACCTGTTTTTTGAGTTTGTGCTTCATTGCTTGTGTTTGCTTCATCTTCAGATCCCATCTCGCACTATGTTGTTTTAGACATGCTGCTTCTGATACCATGTCACTTGTCTCATACATTCAAAATAGACGATAAAGCAGTGTATGGGTTTAAGATAGTTACTGTATGCAAATATTGTCAGGAACTGTAATTGCAACATGTATATTCAAGTTAAATGATTCACACATTACTTCAAACACACTCGCATGTGCATCTCCATTCATACCTGCATTCACTCTGGCTGACTATACAAAATGGTACTGTTCTCACATGTGCTCAGTACTTATATGCAAGTGCTGTCTAGCTACAGTGCCTCACTAGGAGCATTACACATAATGATCTACAATTATGTTTTTCAAAACTTGAATATGCATTTTAAAAAGACAAGTGATAACACAGTTTAACAGGGCAGAAATTAATGCAGAGGAATTTAAATTATTTTTTTAAATATATGCTAGTACATAAATGAAGTAAAAAGTATTAGATGAAAACATGAACAGGGGATTGTGAGGCATGGGTAACTCTGAAAACAGAAGAGAATAAAGCAGAGCATTTTCAAATGTGATAAGGGTTAATGGTAAATAGGGAAAAGTAAAATATTAGGGCAATGCAAAGTATGTTTTCTTTTCTTTCTTTCTTTTTTAATGTGGAGGGTGGACACGTTATTGAAGAATGCAATAAAAGGAGGTGTGGGAATGCAGAAAACATGGTCCCTCAAGAAGGAATCATAAAACTAGATAAAGGAAATAAGGGAGTTTTTTCACTGTCCATTAATACGAGAAGAAAGAGGATGTAACGAAAACAGTGAAGAAGAACAAACAGATGTACAAGACCAGGGACAAGAAGAAAGAGTAACAAATGGTTTAAAGGAAAATGGGCAACTAGGATAAGATACAATGCAGGCTACAAATAGTAGGATTACAACAGGAAGAACGTGCAGAAATGGAGGAACAAGAAGCAAGGAAGGAAGAGGGAAAAGGGATTCTGAAAGAAAATAAATATGACAGACTTCAAACTGAAGAGGAAGAGAAGGGAGAGAAAAGTTCAGGCTCTGACAGATAAGTGGTGAGGTCTGTAGAAAGTGCAGTAAGGAGAAGGAAATGGAAAACAAAAGATGGAATTTAAAAAAAGATTCTAAAAGGTAAGGTTAATATTAATGAGATTCCAGCAAATGTAAATATTATAAAAATATGTGATAAGAATGGTTGAACTTGAATGGTGTAAAAGAGTGGATGCAGTTGCAATGTGCTTATTAGATACATTTGTTTTAGACTCAATGAAAAGGGAATATTTTAAAATGATGTGGAAGAAAGTAACACATACTATAGGAAAGGATGCATGTTTGGAGACTGCAGGACGGGCAAAGAATGATGAAGCAAAGATAATGGATACTGGAGTAGTGATAGCAGGTGGTGTATTAATATGCAATATAGGAATAAAAAAGAAGGTGGCAAGACTAATTGTGATGTATGCACATACAAATGTGGGTGAGAGAAAAATCATATAAGGAAATATAGAAATATGTGATAGTTAATGTATCTATTACTTTAGTGGGTGGATTTAGCGATAATTTAAGAAGGGAAAATGGTAAAGCTGCACAAGATATTAAAATGATGAAAGAAGCAATGAAAGTTTGTAGATTTAAAGTAGGAGAAGGAAAAAGGCATTTTAAATGTAAAGAGAGAATTATGGATTGCAAGATATGAAAGACGTAAGAGATAGATGTGAACAAGCAAAGTTAAATGATCATAACACATTATGCAGAATAATAGGAGAAAATCAAGAAATAATAAAAGAGGGAAAGATAAACAAGAAATGAATGGGAAATGCAGTAGTTGTGGAATATTTGAAAAGGAAGAAGGGAACTATGGAATAAACATTTGACAATGAAACCACATCACAGTAATTTACCTTATTGGTAGATAGAATAGCAATATAAAAAGTGTAGATTCAAGTAGAAAGGAAAACTAAAAATATATTAAAAAATAGTAACACTGTGACAACATATTAGAGATACAGAATATGCATTTTAAAGAGTAAGAGAGAAAATTATATGAATAAAATAAAGAGAAATTAAGTATGTTATTATGTGGACAGATTTTGTTAATGAAAACAGAGGAAGTGTCACTATTTTTGAGAAAGGGGTGAAATGTAATGAGAGGAAAATGAATATAATGAAAGAAGAAGAAGGATTATTAAGATATAAACAAGAATAAAGTATTAGTATTGTAGAGAGATAAGTTGAAAATGTGTATGATTAAAATCAGGTGAAAGGGGGACTTTACAAAGTAAAAAAAAAATATGAAAAGAGTTAGTAAAAGAGATACAGAAATAATAAAGCAGTAAATGAAGAAAATGAAGATTCTATGCCTGGTCCAGATGGGATAGGATATAGGTTTTATAAGGAAGTGACTGAGTCTGAGAGGAAAGGGTTTTAGGAAGTTGTGGATAAATGGATTAATGAAGAAATAAAAGAAGTAAAATTTGCAGTGGTGCGATTAAATTTAAATGGAAGAAGAGAACAAGAGAAGAAATAAAAACTGGAGGCCAATTACATTAGAGACTATAGATTATAAAATATTTATAAAAATTATTCGGAAGAAGGCTGATGAGAATTTTAGATGACATATAAGGTGAAGGTATATATAGGGTTAAAGAAATAAAGATGACTGAAATACCTGTCACAGTGAAGGAGGTGATAGATTACATAATAAGCAAAAAACGATGAAGAAAGAATGATATCACATTTTTCTGTAAAAGCATTCAGTACTACTGATCATAAAGAAGTGTGGAACCTTTTAAAAAAATATGGGCCAGAAAGAAACAGGTCATTAGGTCAGTATATGAATTTCCATGAGTCTTGGTGATGGTGAATGGCTATGTAGAAAAAAAACAAAGATTGAGATCAAGGTTGTCCACTGAGTATGTTACAGTGATCAATACAGTAATGCAAACATGTCTGAATTAGAAAAGGCAAGATAAGTTAATGACAGGGTGGTGACAGGGTAAGATTGCCTTTGATATTATCTTATAGGAAAGGATAAGATTTGGACAAGAGAACAGAAGATCTGTTAGGAAAAGTAGGGTCTCAACTGACCATCCAGAAAAGTAAGGGGTTTGGGAACATAATGTTGATTGGTGGAATTTACTTTATAAACACTGACATTTGTAAGCCACGTGTGACGTTTAGAAAATATCAGATTCTCATACAACAATGGAGAGAAATGCTGAAAAAATAAGGAAATGGCCAGAGTGGAGAAAAGTATTCTACTTATTAAGAAAAAAATGAATATATGTTGAATATATACATCTTAAGAAAATTATCCTGTTTAGGTGAGGTATACTGTATATGTTTCTAAGTTGTATAGAAAATGTTTTAGTTTCTTGTGAGGATCAAGATTAAATCTAGTAAAAAGAGGAATAGTGTACAATGAGAAATAATATTGGGGAGAGAATTTAATAAATCATAGGATCATAGGACGTTACTGGGCCTTTGACCTGAAGGTCATTTCAATCCTACCATTTTATCCAACTGTAATACCATAGATACTCTAGTCAATACCCATGATTCTATTTATTAATGATTGCCCATATACTGGAGAATTGTGGGCACAATCCCCAGTACGAATTTATGGTGCCTCATCCACTTATCCAGGTTCCTTTTGAACAGTGTCATAGAGGTACTCTGCTTCAAGTGAATTCGCAGTCTATTTCAAAGATGCACCAGTCTCTGGGAGACAAATCTGTCCCTCCAGCACATCCTATTCAAGTCACAGGCCATATTTAGGTCCCTGGAATAGGTAGCCCTATTCCTGTTTGATTTACAGATGTGCAGCAAATTCATTAGGTTTGGGTTGCAGATTGCTCTGTTAGCCATGCATAAGTTTCCCCTTAGAAGTCTATACAATACTGAGTATAGTGACAGGGACTTTAATCGGTTTGTATCAGGCATGAGTCCCATGATCTTCTTAGTGAGAAACATCTGAGGTATCTCCAATTTGATGATGATTTGTACGGTACATGCAGAAAGGGGAGTTATACTCAATTATGGGCCTGACTAGTGATGAGTATATAGGGGTTATAACCTCCTTTGCTCTAGAGGTGATACCTTTGCTAATCAAGTGTGCTAGCCTTCCTTGCTATAGTAGACACATGGTGGTCAAAATTAAGGCCGCAGATCTCATACCACTTTGTAGGTACACAGGGTATTGTTGTTAATCTGATAGTATGAAGGAATATTGTTTTTACCAAAGGGAATTATGATGCATTTTTTTGCATTCAGTTTGAGACCATGACTAAGACACCAATTGTTGGTCTGCATAAGACCCTGCCTTAATGCATTTGTATTGGGTATTAAGAACAATATATGAAAAAGTAATACCAGAATAGGAATGTTATTGTTTAAAAAGTCTAAGAATATTGGTTAAGTACAAGTCAAAAGAAAAGAGAAAGAGAAATGGAAAATGATGGAGAAAAAATATGGTAAAAAAATAAGAATATGGAGATTGGACTGGATGAGTTAAAATAGAAAGGAAAAGTTGGTATACAAAAATAATGAATGCACACTTGTTTTGTTTATTACTAGGAAAAGGTAGGAGATGATGTTAAAACTACATTTAAAAAAATGGAAGACGAGAGCTGAGTTTATTTATGACAGTGGGGGGTTTTTGCGGGGAGTTATACTAGACTAATTACCAGTTAAAAGGAATATGAAATCTAAAGCAATTAAGGTAAGAAAGTACAATATAAGTAATGTAGAAGAAACATCTAAAGATTGCTTTTTTGACTGAAAAAATTAAGATATTCTGAACTATGTTAAAAAGCATTTGTGAATTGGAAGGGATTTAAGAATATTGATATCATTCTCAACTTCTTCACCATCAGCCTCACAACCACATCCTCTCCCCCACCCAACACGGATTTAGGCCAGGACATAGTACCACCACTGCCCTCATATCCATCATGGACACTGTCAACTGAGCCTGTGATGCTGGTAAAATCATATCTTCACTATTTCTTGATCTTTCTAAAGCTTTCAATACTATATCCCACTCTCTCCTTCTAACAAAACTCTCTAACATAGGTACCTCACCTCAGACTCTATACTGATTCACTAATTACCTTACTAATAGGCAACAATCAACTAAATAGCAGAACTCTTACTCCCCTTTCCTAAACACCACCACTGGTGTTCCTCAAGGCTCCATTTTAGGCCCACTTCTGTTTTGCATATTTATCAATAACTCCTACACCGCACTCTCTCAAGGCTCAGTCATCCAGTACACAGATGATTCCACTATCATCTGCACTGCAAACAGCTCCTCAGAACTACACCAACTCATCCAAAATGTCCTCACCTTCACCGAAATTTGGATGTCTAATAATCATCTTGCCCTGAACCCCAACCAAACCAAACTAGTAATCTTTGCCCCAAATAAGTCCACACACCTACAAAAAGAAAGCTTCACCATTCAATCCCTAAATGGTACCACCATCAACATTGTACCTAGGACAAAACTCCTAGGTGTCATCATAGATAAAAATCTCACAATTGACCTGCACATCAAGTCTAATGTCAAAAAGACACATCAAAAGCTTGGCACTCTCTACCGACACAAACATCTACTTAACGCATCATCCCTCTTCTTTTCTATTACCCTCTCTTTTATTCGGTGCCCCCCTCCTCACCAACATTAAGTCCTCTCTAAAGTCCAAACTAGACTCATGCTACAACAAAATTGCTAAGTTTGTAACTAATGCCTCCTACTCATCCCACCACTGCTTACCATTACGGAACCTAAAATGACTTGAACTCCCCAACTATCTCACCTTTATCCAGCTAACTACAGCTCAAAAACTCATTCATAATCCATCCATGTGCCATGCTCTATCTTCTATACTTACTTTATACCATCCTAGCAGACCAGTCTGATCCTACAACCAACTGCTCATAAATATAGAAAAACCCAAACTTTAGGCTGTCCAGATGCTTTACGCCTTTACCATCACAAAATATTGGAACTCCCTCCCCCCAACACTTAGATTCACCCACTCAGTAACCCTCTTCAAGACATCTCTGAAACAACATCTCTCCTCATCTTGGCTGTGCACATGTAATAACACCACATCTCATATAACCAACTTCAACCATCACAACTATTCTCACCCCCACTCCACTACTCTGGCATCCTCCTATCACATCCACCTGTCCTTTTACTTACTCCACCTCTCCATCCTGTCCACTTCCCTCTTCTACTAACCCTCATTGTTCTACCATTGATCCCTCCTGTCTACTTTCTTCTCTTCCTAATACTTATAGACCTATCATTGAACCAGACAAGACATTCAGGTACTCTCACAGCCTACATTAATCTCATACCACCAATTATATCTGCAACAATATCCACCGACTTTGCTGATTCCTGCAACAGGACTCATATAGCCTATCGCTCAGCTATCACACCTCCTAAACATGTGAAAAGTTTAAGTACCTCGTCTCTAATTAATTCCTGTATCTGCTTTGGACTCACAGCATGAATTGTCCTGTATAAATTTTGCTAGCTGAAAACTACTTGTATGGAATGTTCTCATGTATATACTCTGTATTGCTTGTATAATATCTTTGATTTGAGAATCATTACTTATGTACTGTTTTTCACCAATTGTATAAGCAGTCAATAATATGTACTAAATTTCTTTATTAATGCAAATTCTGAATTGTATGTGAAATGCCTTATATGTGGAGCTTTTCTCCCCGGGACTCCACTGAAAATGGGCCCTACTGGCCCAGCTGGACCATCCCAGTAAACAAATGCAAAAATAAATAAATAAATAAATGATAAGAATTTGATATTGTGTGAAAAATATAAAGAAGGGAATAAAGTGGAAATAGATAAATGGGATAAAGTTTTGTTTGATACAATATGTTTATTGAAAAGCCAATGCAAACAAATTGTTGCATAATAAAAACGAAGATGAGATATTGTTGGGAACAAAAAGGTGTTTCTGGTTGAAGGGATGGATAGTGAAAGAAATGAAGTGTAAAAGCAAATAATAGAAAAATGTAAAGTGTATATAAAGGCAAAATGTATAATATTACAAATATGTAAACATTTGTGTACATGATGCAAAAATAAAGCAACCCCTTACTATTTTTTTCAATAAGTACTATGGGATCTTTTTTTCAGTTACTTGAGCTACCACTAACTCAGGGATATGGACCTCTGTTTAATATCTTGTTTGAAGGATGACACCCTGAGTAGTGCAGCACCCCTCCCCCTTGTGCTGCACTGCAATATCACTGTTGGAATATCAATCCAAATACTTGGTGTGGGAATAGAACCCACAGACTTCTGATCTTCTATCATTAAAGTCAAGGGTGCTACCTGTTGAGCCTCTGACACTAATGTCTCAACCCAGTTCCCTTGCCCCCATATGTTGGCACATACCTGTCTGCTAATGAGCTATAACTATTCCCACCCTGTGCCATGCCAAGAGTATCTATGTAATTTTCACCACTGCTCACCTTCACCTGGCACTGTGTCAATGGTAAGTGATGTGAGCTATGTACAGTAGGTCTCATTTCCTTTGCATTTTGTCTTGCAATCCACGTGCATGTACTACAATGTGCACTCCCTGCAATAGTCAGTAACATCCAATGTGCTCTTTTCCCTGTCAGGTTGAGCTCTCCCCCCACAGATGGACAGTAGTACATTGTGCTCTTGTGTTCTGTTCCCTGTCATGATGAGACACCCCCCTCCCTGAGCAAGAGAGTAATCTGTCATGTCCTTGTATTCTTTCTGACATGGTGAGCCCCCCTCCCCCATATCTTGACAGTTACCTGTCATGTCTGTGCTATGTTAGCTCATACACTATAATGTTTAGCATTTGTCCCTTTTGCATCCATAAAACCCATGTATGTTCCCTGCTGTCTTGAGCTACACCACCAGTTGTTGCCTCTTCTGTCAGTATGTCTATATCACAGTGCAAACTCTTATCAACTGAATTCCTGTGTCCAAGTTGCTCATCACAAGATGGTCTCTTGCAACATGGTGTCAGAGCTTTGTATCATGATAAAACAGCCCTCTTAGCATTGTGAGTATAACAACATGAGTTAACATCATCATCTCTGAATAAAGAAAAAGGATAAAGTAGTACTTGCAGGCAAAGGTCGATAAATCCACAAAATAAATATACTGAGAAAAGACTTCAACCACCACAGTGAATACAGCATTCCCAATAAATACAAAAAACTATAATATCAAAAAATGAAAACGTTTAATAGTAAAAAAGCAAATAGGTGAGCACTTTCACAGTGAGTAGCCGCTTTTTCAGACCTTACATCAAACAACAAATCACAACCATTTTCAGAAGTTTACACCCATCAGCAACAGAAAAAGCTAAAATTCAACCAATAAAAATAAGTGTCTAAAGCCAATTAAAATGAAGAAAAAACATCTATGGTGACGTAAATCTCTCATTCATAAAATGCCCCTCGATGGAGTATTAAAAGCCAATCTGTTCAATGAATCGGGCCACATTTCTTAAGCATCAGCTTTAAAGAAATACCACCGTTCAACCTCTGACTAATATCAGCTTTCAAACTTATAATCCAATAAAGTTCTCGACACCCCATTCTTTTTTTAAGATCCTGTGTCCAAGTTGCTCATCATAAGATGGTCTCCTGCAACATGGTGGCAGAGATTTGCATTGTGATAAAACAGTCCTCTTAGCATAGTGATTAAGATAATGACATGCATTGGCATGATCATTTCTGTATCTCAGCCTGTAATAGTCACTGCTGTCATGCTCCTCCATGCCCATTCCCAGGCTGGGAGGTCATATTGGTACACACTCATGCACACACCTGCACATGTTTATACATTACTAGTTTACTTCATCCACTTTCTGTATTTATCCGTGGTTTTTCTACTAGTTTTCATTGTATAAACATTGTTGGGACTGTAAACATGAAAACTGTCATGACAGGTGTTTTTTTCAACTGCAAAGCACTGGCATTTTGTCTGAGCTGTCAGTTTTTATGCACACATACATATGGATGGATGTTTATTACATATTATTATTACAACTGATATATATTTATATTATAGTGTTCTAATTTGATAATGTTGCATCTATATAGTTAGCTCTTTTTACTTATGTGCCTATGAATATGTTTTTAGTTCTTGTCACAGGCTTGATGAAGGCTTTACTGCATTAGTTAGCCAAAAGCAATTTTAGCTAAAAGTCGGTCTTTTTATATGTATGTTATGCTATTCTTAATACCTGATTTTGGAATATGAGTTGCAAATAGATAAGTAGTATTTTCCTTAACTAGGGTTTAGTTTGATCTAATTAGTAGTACTGTGTAGGGGTGGGTACTTGCTGTTCTCAAATGCACTTCTACAAACCTGTTTATATCGTTTGCCTGGAATAGCTGGTTTAAAATTAAACAATACATATATTTTGCACACATATTTCTAAATGTATAAAAGCTGATATATTTAACATTGTAAAGTATTTCTGATTTTTTTGTTACTGAGGAACACTTGTCTTTGGCAAATAAAGGCTTGCTGGTTTGGAACACTACCTGAGTTTCATGATTTATGGAAATTATTGTGGCTGCGCTCATCAACTAAGTTTTAGGTCTACTAGTGTCTGTTTTTTTTTCCTCAGCACTCGAGTTGGTGAGGTTGGAACTAGACAGATTCCTGTGCTTGTTCATTTTTTTATAGTATGATCTTGCTTACATGCTACAATGCTTGCAGTACCACCTGTCTCCACTAGTCTTCACTAGTGATACTTGTTACAACACATTGCTGTCCAATGATGCGTATTCTATGGAATTCATAGCATGTGGCCATGCATATTGTACTCCTTATTCTGACCTGCTGAGTGGATATGGGCTCTTCAGGGGCTGGAATCAGCAGGTCTTCTACCTAATACAACAAGGAGACAAAAACCTCCTTCTACATGCTGAACAGGGATTATCTCAAGTGCCTGCTGGGTCATTATGATGGTCTTGTGGGTACAGTTGATGATGCCTAGTACAAGCTTACCAGGGTAGTGAGTGACGTCGATGGTATTACACGCTCAGAAGTGTTACTCCAACCTACTCCACAAGTGGGAAGCAGAAGTTAGGGGGAGAGAGAGAGAGAGAGAGAGAGAGAGTGTGGGAGAGAGACAGCATTTTAAGGTAAGCTCATATACAGGGTTTTACAATGTATTTTCTAACTGTTGTTGGTTGCTGCCCTTGTTCTGGTGGTAAGTGCAACATGTACTGATTAGTGTGTGTTTTATATCTTACAGTGGCATAAGAAATCGCCTTCATCAGTGAGACCTGTCTGTGTAAAAGTGATATGCTCTCCATGCAACGGATTATATGTCATATGTAGACATTTGTCATATACAACTGAAATTCTAGTTGTTATACATGTGTACTAGTGTGTTGTATTTTTCGTTTCCTGCTCTCATTTCTTCTTTGATGTGGAGTGACATCAGCCACCTAAGTCTGCACCAGCCAATGTGCCTACTGTTGTGACAGGAGTGGCTGCCATGCTTGCTTCTTTGCATTGGGATGAAAATCATCCTGCAGAAGGTGACCTGAAAGACTCAGTGGTGGTAGCCTCCAAGGCCACTTCTCAAGAGGGAGGTATGGTTCTCCTCTTCTGACAGTGGCCAAAATGCATCTCTTACTCATCTTGGATGAGATAAATAGCTTACTGCATCCAAGATGAGTCATCAGCTGGACTCATATAATTGCACCCTGGAAAATTTCTTTGTCTGGCTGATGCACTTACATTACCATCCAACCATTGGGTCACCAAAACAGAGCCTGCCCATAATGTTGGGCATACAGTGACTGAAGACTGGGAAGGTTCTCCTCTGCAACAGTCAAACACAGTTTATTGAAATCAGAAAATGACAGATTATTCATTTATGTTTCAAGGAAATGTGATTAATGAAATATGAATCCTGCTATTCTGATTTGCATTAATGAAGGGGAAACTTAAAGGAATGTACCATGTTTGTCTGATATCAATGCTGATTTACTCCTCTATCTTCATTTCCACAAGTTTTGCTTACTTTCGTTAGAAGAAAAAGAGGGAAAGGTAATTTCAGCACTTCTGGGTAGTGATAGAAGACAAACAAATGTTCTAATAATGTATTCCAGGGCCTCTGAGAATGGAAATAATGGAAAGGCTTACATAGAGAATCAAATGTAGGCCTTTGTGGCATGTACAGGTGTTGCCATAACAGAGAAAGAAGCAGAGAGCATCATATAGCTTATGACAAAGCAGTAGAGAAATAGCCTTTCTATGAAATGCATAGGAGGTAAAACTAATAGGTAGAGAAGTAGTACCAGGTTGCAAGATGCATCATTTCAAAAAGAATGCATTAATAGAATATCACTAAAGGCAATGAGAGAGAAGAGAAGGCAAGAAGAAAAGAATATAGAGAAACGTGTGATCAGAAAGCACTATTGACAGGCTCCATATTGGAAATTCACTGAATAGTTTGTTTATTTTGGCATTCTGTGTCCAAAATATCATTAAATATGACAACAAGGAGTATAACTTTTCAAGAATATAATTAACAAATTACAGTAAAATCAAATCATCAGTCAACACCATCACATCCCAGATCAAACAAATCAGGTTTTACTGCCTGCATCAAATCAACTAATGAGGTAACACTGTCTAAACCACCAAGGTAGCAAGTGCCACAAGTAAGGAGCTTGATAATAAAATGAGTGAAATTCTGAAGGTTCTAAATTTTCCTGCAGAACTTTTAGTAGTCCTTCAGAGGTTGAACAAAAAATGTGCACAGGGCAAGAGGGCTCAATGAACTTCTTCAGGTAGCAAGGACACAGGTTATGAAAGGACAGGTAAACTAACACTAGTGTTTTAAAAACAATCCTGTTGCAGGTGGAAAGCCAATGAAGACTGCTCAGAACAGGTATAATATGTAAGTAGCATAGAGTACATGTCCATAAAGTTGCTGCAAAGTTCTGCACCATGTCTAAGTGATCCATTTGAGCGTTAAGCTGTTCTAGGCAAGGGATATTGCAGTAATTCAGTCTGGATGGAGGAAAACTGTGCAAGAACTGCAACAGAGAGATCAGCCTGAGGAATTAGGCACTTAATCTTGGAAATATATTTCATTGGAAACAAGATAATTTCATTGCATTTGTCACTTGGTCCCAAAATGTCAGCTATGAGTCAAGAATAATACCATGATTCTGCACCTTATGAACACATTCAAAATTATCACCCCTGCACAAGACATACTTTGGCTTTGGGTAGCAATGGTGTCTCTCAGAGCTGCATAAACCAGTCTTACTGGTGCTCAGTTTTAATCAATTTTCAGTTAACCATGCATGCATGTATGTATACATGTATGTATGCATGTATGTATACATGTATGGCTTCAGGATCATCAAGTGGAATAGATACATGCCATCTCATCCTCAGGAAAAGAGAAATAGACGTGTGCTGCCAGCATAACTATGGTATGTCAACACTCTTTCTTTCAGCTGATCTCCTAAGGAAAGCATGTACAGAGTGAATAATAAACAGCCCAGAACAGAACCTGGTGGAATCGCCACTCAAGATGATATAATGAAAAATAATTGAGTACAGAGCAGAATCTATGTATGCAGTTAGGTAAGAAGTAAATAAGTCAAGAACCAAAATCCCGTAGTAAGATTCATCATCATCATTAACTACTTTTTCCCATTTTCGACATGGGAGTTGGGATATTGTGTCAACTGTCTCTGTCGAGTCAATGCTACTATCCTGACTTCTTCTACACACATGCCTGACTGTCACAGATATTCTCTCACATAATCCATCCACCTCTTTGGCGGACACCCTTGTTTCCTCCTGCCTTCTTCTTATCTGTTCAAATATCTTCATCACCAGATTGTCTTACGATTTTCTGCACATATACCCCAACCACCGTAATCTGTCCTCTTTGATCTTTTCTGCAATTGGAGTTACTTTGGCTTCTGCTCTTTTGTCCTTATTTCTTCATCTGTCCCACAATGTGCATCCTACCACCTGTCTCAGGCACTTCCTTTCCATCACATCCTCAACTGCTCTGCGTTTACTGCTCAGGTTTCTATACCATACAGTAGTACTGGTCTCACAACTGTTTTTCACATCTTACATTTCTGCTTCTTTGGCATTTTTCTGTCATACACTACAAATGACATTCTGTGCAAGTTGGCTGCAGCTCCTCTGATTCTAGCTTTGACCTCTGCATTCAGACTTCCTTTCCCCTCAACCACCCCTCCCGGATACTTGAAGCTGTTAACCTGTTCTACTATCTTCCCTGCTATCTCATTTCTCTGCTTCTTCTGATTTCCCCCATTTGCTGTCCTACCACTGTCTTATCTGTACTCAGTTTCTTGAACCAGTTCTCCAGTTCGATTCTTGGCTGAGGTGCCTTCTGTGCAGAGTTTGCATG
Organism: Protopterus annectens; assembly: GCF_019279795.1. NCBI lineage: Eukaryota > Metazoa > Chordata > Ceratodontiformes > Protopteridae > Protopterus > Protopterus annectens. The sequence continues at coordinate 649,860,925 of NC_056730.1, read as the reverse complement.
TCCTCCTTGCATTCGTGTGGGTTACCTCTGGGTACTCCGGCTTCCTCCCACGTTTCAAAGACATGCATCTGGAGCCTTTCTCCCCAGGCCTACGCTGAAAATTGGCTTTGTTCCAAGTCAGACTTCCCTGGTAAACAAATGTTGAATAATAATAATAATAATAATAATAATAATAATAATAATAATAATAATAAATAATAATAAGTTTCATCTCACGTGCCTTCACTTTTGCATTCCATTCCCCTATCCTTTGCTGAAGTTCTTGCTCAGAGTGTACCTGTAATGCTACATCATCTGCTTACAGCAACTTTGTTCATCTGTCCCCTCTGACCTGCTTGCTGATGTAGCCCATCACCAGTATAAACATCAGTGTCTCAGAACACAAGCCTGATCTGATGCACATCCCCTCCCAATGGGAACACCTAAGTGAGATTGAACACTGTTTGTACTTGAGTCATTGGGTCCTTGTATATAGCTTGCACTAATTCTACCAATATTTCTGGGACTTTGAGCCACCGCAGGACTTCCCAAGTCAGTTTTCTGGGACCTTGTCATATGCTTCCTCCAAGTCTAGGAGTGCTCAGTTGGAATCTTTCCTAATCTCCAGCTTTTTCTTAACTATCTGTCAACTATGTGAAGGGGACCCATATATATATATATATATATATATATATATATATATATATATACATATATATATATATATATATATATATATGTGTGTGTGTGTGTGTGTGTGTGTGTATATATATATATATATATATATATATATGTGTGTGTGTGTGTGTGTGTGTGTGTGTGTGTGTGTGTGTGTGTGTGTGTGTGTGTGTGTATGTGTGTGTGTGTGTGTGTGTGTGTGTGTGTGTGCATGTGTGTGCGTGTGTGTGTGTGTGTGTGTGTGTGTGTGTGTGTGTGTGTGTGTGTGTGTGTGTGTGTGTATATATATATATATATATATATATGTGTGTGTGCGTGTGTGTGTGTGTGTACTGGATATGTAGCAAGGCTGACCTGTTCTCATACAGTCAGTGTCAGTGGCTCAACAGATAGCATATTCACCTTTGATGCTGAAAGCTAAGAAAGCTGCAGGTTCTAGTCCCTCATGAGGTATTTGGATTCATTTCCCAGTGCTCACATTGCATGATAGTATAAAGGGAGTATTGCTCCCCTGAGAGTGCTGTGCTCCCAATGAAACCAATGTCCCATCTCCATAAGTTGGTGATAGGTGAGGTGGAAGTAAAAGATCAAATAGCAGTGATTGCAAAAAGGCATAGGGGAAGTTCCTCAGTTATATGGATTATTTTGTATGCATTTGTATAAACTCTCAACTACATATTTGTGTATATGTGTACTTATATTACATAACCAGACTGCTGCATGTTAATCTTCTGCTGTGTTTTTCCATCTGAGCCCAGGTAGTAGCTGAAAGGGGTCTTCAGTAACTAAATAAAGTAAATAAACAGCCAAATGTCAGCTACTCACTATGAATACCACCCATGGTCTTCCCTGTAAAGAAGACTCTGGTCTAGCAGGACTAATGCAGTCACAAAGAGTAAATAAATTCTGCTTACTAATCCACCAAGATGCCTTTAATGTTGTTGAAATACTGTGATGACTGAGGGAACTGAAATGGAACTAGACAGATGTCCATATGTGCAGTGAATGAGGAAAGCCATGATAATTTGGGTGGGGTGGTCAAAGATGGATAAGCAAAGATGTAATCACTACATAATGATTTTCTTAGGACAATAAAATAAGACAGGTAGACATGCCTGACCACTGGACTGTGAAAGTGGTGGAAGATGTGCAGATGTTTTGGCCTTTTAAAGGGGCTTGTAGCATGAATCAGTATGGGAGGACAGTGAACTGGGGACAGTTTGATGCAAAAATAAATAAGCCAATCATCAAAGGGTTTGAAGCAAAACAATTTGGCATATAGTCATTTCTGAGGGGCAAAGTCACAAATATGTTAAATGGTGAATACCAGTCTTCACTATGGCAGCAGTTAAATGCTGGCAATACAAATATATGTGTACAGAAATGTAACATTAAATGATGGGTGGGAAAAAAGAGAGGAAGTGAAAATATGGAGTAAGTATTGAAAAGGTTAAAAAATAAATAACTGCAAGGTAAGGTTGTGGTACTTACCTATGTTTCTCATTAAAGACTATACAAACAATTGGCCGGTCTTATATGTGCTGGACCAGAGCAAGGGACACAGCACACCACTAATGGATCTCATTTAGACTGTATTCCAAGCAAGTGAAGATCACCTGGACAGGTTTTCTGCTTCTGACATTGATAGCTCTAAGAGGGACAATAGTATGCCAGGTGTCATAACACAACACACGTGAGATGAATGCATTTGCAATATATTGAATTTAGAAGACTCAAATTATGCATATCACAAGGCCTACAGATTCATGTAATACATTATTTTATCAATGCAGTCAGGTTTGTGCACAGAATGGGGAGCTGGTGAAAGAAAAAACAAAATCCATAAACAGAGAAGTTAAAATGAAGGTGATTCAACAAAGAAGAGGACTAATAAGGCATAAAGAGAGAGCTCACAGGGAGCCACATCTCTGCCATCATAACTGGTTCATAGCAGTTTATTTTAAAGACAGAGATAGTTGGATTAACAGCCAGTGCTGAGGATTATTTAGCTTACAAAACCAAATTAAAAAGTAATGATAGGAAAGGGGGGCAGATACCACAGTCAGCACACAACGAGAACGTTTTGGCTGAAGAAAAGGGACACAAGATAACCTCCGCTACCTGTAAAGATTAGAACTGAGGGAGGGAGCACACACACACTGTTATGCCTAAGCAGAGAGAAAAGCTATAAATGCAGGCAAAAACAGTCAGTCACAAAATAGGGCTGGAAATAAGTGTGGGAGACTGAATGAAGACATTGGGCTGTGCAGACTGGCAAGACATAATATCAACAACTAATGGCTGATAATTCTGTGCCCACAGGATTGTGGCAGTGTGAAAGGTTGTAGCTGAGTATAATCCCCACAAGTAAGGTAGGCCTGTAAATATGAGCACATAAATATGGTTATATGGGTTGATAGCAAAGGTTTTATGTCAGCAGATTGGCATGGGTCTAACCACCCGGAAATAGCTTAAGGTGTATGAATCAGAATAGTCAAGTCATAATGGGAGTATAGCATGAGACAATGAAAATCATTACAGCAATTAGATATGAACTTATCAAAGTGACTGAAAACTAGAAACTATAAAACTGGTAAACCAATTTATACAGTCAGGAATCTGGCCAGCCCATAAGTGACACATATTAGTCACTGTGATTTGTGGTGGTAAGGTTGTTTGAGCAATAAAGCAGAAACCTGTACCACACATTGTTGTTTTTGGAAGAAACCTTTTACCATGAGTAGACAGCAGGGAGGCTTTGTGTGTTAGCCTGACAAAGCAGCAGGGCATGCCAGCTATGATAGCAATCAATTCACCCTCCTTTGGTCAGTTATGCTGATTGCAAGCACAATCCTCCATCTCTTTTCCTGGTACAAGGGAAGTGTATGGAAAAGGTGAAAATGACCATTGAAGAAGAAGACAGGAAGATAAATAAAGAAGAAATGGATGAAGCTACAAGTCTGAGCTTTCAGACAAGATATGACTTCAAGAAAAAAAGGCAACTGGTGGACAAAGACTCACCAGAAGTTCAGACAGACAAAGGAGGTAACTAAACATGGAGCCCCACAAGTAAAGCTAGTATTTAAGTATGAGCATGTAAATCTTAATAGGATCAGAGGAGATTACTAGGCTATTGACCCAGAGGTCATTTTTAAGCCTAGTTGTTTCATCCCAATGTAATATTATAGAAGTGCTAGTCAGTACCCAATATTGCATTTAGTGATGCCTGCCCATGTCCAGAAAGGTTATGGGCTCTATCTCCAGTAAGAATTTACTGTACCTCATCCACTCATTTAGGTTCCTCTTGAACAGCGTCATACAGGTGCTCTGTTTCATATGAATTGGTAGCCTAGTCAAATTAAGGATTTCCATAAATTCATAGATTACTACTAGGCTAACTGCCCTTTTGGGATATTTTAAGCCTAGCCAATTACGCAATGTAAGAATCAATCTCTGCATCTTGTGTCTGTTAGGTAATCATGTTAGTAGCCATACAGAGTTCTAGCAAGCTAGACACAGCCTAAGATGGATGCACCACAATAATCAAAAGCATAGACCATGAGATTACGAGGGTTTTCCTACCACTCATTAAGGTTTATGGATGTGCTCCTGAATGGTCGATTCTTATTTATTAATTTGCATTAGAAGAGTGGTACAGTGGTATGGTGGGTAGCATTATCACCTCACAGTAAGTGGTTCTCTGGGTCAATTCTTGGGTGGGGTGCTTTCTGTGTGTAGTTGCATGCACTCCCTGTATCCATGTGGGTTTCCTCTGGATGCTCCAGATTCCTCCCACATTCAAAAGACATGCGCTAGATGGGTTGGACACTCAAAACTGGCTGTAGATGTAACTGTGTGTGCTTATGTGTGGTATGGAAGAACAACCATGGCAGGGCTAGTCAAACAGCTTTGTGAACATTGACTTAATAGAAAGCCACTTAAGCAATAATAGACTATCTAACCTAGATAGTAAACTTAACTATCTAAAAGTCATATAAAAATATATACAAAAACATACATTGATTCCATAAGAGTTATAAAAGATAATCCATAAAACATACAGGTTTTAAAAAATGATTTGCCAGAAAGCAATTAATAATGGTTTGAAGTCCATGTGGAGGATACCAAGTTGGATGAGTCTGAAATTAGAAGTTATAGAATAATAGAACATGGGGCATGATAATTGCTCTCCAAAATGTAGAAAAAGACAAATGCAATAAGGGCTTCTATAGTATGTGAGACCTGATCTTAACAGTTGTCAAGCACCTCTTGCAGTTAAATCTGCCAGGTTTGACAAGCAAACAACAGTGGCAGCATTAAAAACAGATTTGTCTCTGCCTGCTGTCTGTGCTGGTAATTTGTCTCTGACTTTCTGTGACATGAGTGTGTTACTACCTTTCTGGCAGCACATGCTAAGTGTTTTATAGCTTTGAAAGTTGGCAAAACACTTACAGCTTTTTTAAATAAGTAGTACATGGAGTAGTTAAAGCTGCATGCACTGCAGAGAACTAGGATCGGATCTCCAGTCATACCCCTTTATTATGTGTTCGAGACATGGATGTTAAGATTCACCTCTCAAGCTTCACTGTCAAAGTGAATTTCTTGGCATTCATGTCTCAAACACATAATAAGCTAGTTATGATCAGTGACCTGCTCATAATCCTCTGTATTAGGCAGAGCTGAATACAGATGTGGAGAGTGAAAAAGTTGTTAAGTGCTAAAGAAATAAATATAAGATAAGAGTGAGAGATTTGGGCAATGTGCCTTGCTTGGAGGACGATGCACTTCGCTTAAAGATGATGAAGGTAAGAAATGTTATTTTCTGAATTTATTAGATTGGAGTTTTCTTTCAGCTGTGCTAGGAGGGACTGCCACAGTGAGAGAGCAGTTATGTAGAAGGTATGTCTGTGAGTGTCAGCAGAGAGTGCACTTCATGAAAGTAACATAAATATTAAGACCGTTTTTTCATGTAGTTTGGCTTACACAGGAGCAAAGGAATTAAGAAAGTCAAAGTCAACTTTATTGTCATTGAGACTCCACAAGGGTAACCTAAATGACATTGTGTGCATCAGGCTGAACACAGAGATGACAATTACTTACATACAAATTACAAATAGCACATGCAACACACATAACTAACTTTGTTAGACTGTTATTTTACTACATACTACTATAAATTATGTCTGCAGCTTTTATCAGCTGAGTGATTGACTATTTTACATTTATTTATCGCATACTTATTTTCTGATATGTTAGAATAGCTAGCAGATAAATATTGCACTTGATTGACATTGTAAACAGATAACTATGAGCGAGCATCTCATAATTTCTATTGCACCATAATGGTTTGACCGACACAAGATGCTGTTAATGACTAACATTTCTGAGATTGCTTCCAGAGTTCAAGAACCTAATCGCCTCTGGGAAGAAGCTGTTTCTGAACCTGGTTGTTTTGCAGCACACACTGTGATATCATCTGCCAGATGACAAGCTTGTAAATAGACCATAGGCAGGGTATGTAGGATCACTGTCTATTTTTGTGGCCCTGTTGCAGCAACGAGTCGAATACAGACCACGTATTGCTGTGAAGTTGACCTTCACCACCCTCTGTAGAGCTTTATGATCTGCAACTGAACAGTCTCCATACCACACCATGAAATTGTACATTAAGATGCTTTCTATGGCCCCCTGTAGAAGGTGATATAGATGGATGGTGGTAGATTAGCTTTCCTTAAACTTCACAGAAAATGTAGACATTGGTGGGCTTTCTTGACTATGTGACTGGTATTTAGTGACCAGGATAAGTCCTCCGCAATGTGAATCCACCAGAATTATGTGCTACTTACTATTTCCAACCTCTCTCCATTAATCATGAGTGGAGAGTGAGCTGGATGAGTTCCCCTGAAGTTTATTATGATTTCCTTGGTTTTGCTGATGTTGAGATCAAGGTTGTACCTAGCACACCAGTCAATCAGTAGATTCAACTATTCCCTGTATGCTCCTTCATCTTCATTACTAATGAGGGCCACTACTGCAGTATCATCTGCCAACGTGCTTATGTGATTGGTATTAAATCTGGCTATACAGTCATGAGCTAATATGGTAAACAATAGTGGCCTCAACACATCCCTGAGGTACTCTTATGTTAATTGTGATGTTACTTGAGGAATTCTTGCCCACACATACTTTTTGTGGTCTTTCGATCAAAATGTCCAGTGTCCAGTTGCACATCTGGTTACTGATGCGTAGATGGACAAGTTTCTCAATTAGCTGTTGTGTGAAAACTGTAGTGAATGCTAAACTAAAGTTAATAAACAACATCCTAATGTAACTGTACTTATTGTCCAGGTGTGCCATTGCGAGAGGTAGTGCAAATGAGATGGCATCCAATATGCAAACTGTAGTGGGTCGAGTGCAGCTAGCAGTTTTGCTGACAAGTGTTTTTTGACCAATCTTTCAAAACTTTTTATGACATAAGGTAAAGCAAATTAAATACTTGAGTGCTAAGTTGTAGGTTGGCTCTTTGTTTAACAAGGAGACATTTTGGTTTTTCAACAGTGAGGCAGAGGTGATCTTTAAGAGGGGAGCTGGTAATCTAAGTGAAGTTAAACTTTCCATGTGAAGTCACTGCCAGTGTGGCTTGTAAGTCAGCAGTGGCAGTGATTCTTCCCATATGGGAGACTTCCTCCTCCTTCATGATTATATAACTGTGGAGTTGGGGGTGCAGGGGACTTGCCCCCCCCAAAAAAAAATACTTTATTTTTTTATGGCTGTTCTCATCTGGTCATAATCTCATCCAGTTTTAGTGCAATCAGTCATAAACTGATCCAGAGAAACCATAACAGTTATTAAAATGATTAAATATGAATGAGAAAACTGGCTGAAATCTGGAAACTCTTAAACTGCTAAAGATACTGCGGAGTGTTCAATACTGCTATGTGTCACACACAGAAGTCCGAAAGAACTAACATCCTCTGTGACTCTCTTTCATGTCATTCCACAGATAGAGTCACATAAATTGAGTTTAAAAGTTCTGTCAGCAGCATTGAATGGCAATTTTAGATGATGACTGATCAAAACAAATCATATTCTTTGACATAGAAATTTATAAGCTCAAATGGTAGGTCTTTAGAAACCTTACATTTAGAACTTTAGGGAAATAAATTACTGAAGAATCTTACTTTAAGATGGGACATTTAAGAATATTTTAATGGCAAACAGCATCGTAGACATAGTATGGGCTGCCACAGTGGTGCAGCAGTTAGAGTTGCAGCCTCACAGCAAGAGGTGCTCCAGTTCAATCCTCAGCTGGGGTGCCTTCTCTGTGGAGTCTGCATGTCCTCCCTGTGGTCATGTGGGTTTCCTCCGGGTGCTCTGGTTTCCTCCCATATCCCAAAGAGATGCTGTAGGTGGATTGGACACTCTAAATTGACCCTAGACGTGAGTGTGTGCTTGTGTGCCTTCTGTGGAAGGTTAGGTGCTGGGCTCGCAATTCGATACTGTAAAACTCCACTGCCAATCATGAGCAGACAGGTGATCCACTGTAGTGATCCCTAACCGGGAAAAAGCTGAAAGAAGATATATAAGCATCGTAGGCATAGAACACTTAAACTAAAACAACCAGGCCAAACTGGCAAACTGTTGCTGTTATTATTTTTATTTCTAACACCTTAGCCTTGATGTCCCACAAATCCTATAATACTGTAAACCAGCATCACATTTTCCAGAAAATCAATATATGGTTATACTTTTGCCAGGAGTATCATATATCTGTGTTCAATTGCTGATTTATTTATTAAAGTATTAAATTCATTAATGAAAGAGGACTAGACAACAAGATAGAATTAGAAAAAAAAAACTTCTGTGATTTCTTTGGAATTGGTAGCAAGGTGAAATCTTATTAGAACTAGCCAATCCAATAGCAGTGTGTAGCAAGGAATGCAGCGCCATGCAGCCCAACAGGTCCTGCTGTGCAAAACAATTTAAAAGCTACAATTAAGAGTAATATCCATTCAGGAAAATCAACTGCTCAAATGTAAATTAAACTTGGACCAATGAAAACAGAAGAGACACCATCAAAAGCACTACTATCACTAGAAAGAAAGAAAGCCAAAAAGTGTTCTGAATGTACAAAACTCTGGTACAATAAACAGTATTATCAAATTAGCAGTAAATGCAATTTAAAAGCACACAGATGGAATTTAATTAAATAAAAAACTTGTATCAAGCTCAAAACTGGTTCAAAATGTTCAATCCAGTAGCAGTGTGTAGCAAAGAAATGCAACACAAAGCAGCCCAGCCCAAAAGAGTTATGGACACCCCTTCTCCTACAATCATCCTGAGACCAGCAAAATAAAGCACGCAAATCAAATCAGAGGTCCAGATGCAAACAGTGTAGCCATTTGCATGACCACCCATCCATACGGCATCCTGTTCATCATGTTCATCAGCACATGGAGAGTAAGCTGTTGCAGAATAATGTATATACTAATTGGGCAAGCTGGTGAAGACTTTCATTTAATGGTCCAGTAGGCAAGGGAAAGGGGCTGTAGCTGGGCTTTTATGCAAACGGTAATACCTCTGAGGTTCCGTGTTTCCATCATAGAAGCTCAGGATGGAAATGCCTTTACTGAGCCTTGTTTTTGCAGACATTAAGTCTAACTTTTCAAGTAAGTGTTTTCTTATTCAAGACAGCACCCGTGTTAGTAATTTTCCCTGATTAAAACTGTATAATATAATTTAAATTAGGGTAGCTGCATTTGTACCTTGATATTTTGTAAAATATTGTATTATCCAGTGCTATTTTTAAAATCCTTTAAATACAACGTACCTGAGCTATGTATGATGATGATCTCCAGTGCATTCATTTGTTATATTTGTACTGCTACATAATGTTGCTTAAGGATTAAGGCTATGAGCTGTTACCAAGCTGCTTTCTCTAGTCCAAGGTTTGATTTACTTGTCCATTTGCCTACTGTGCATCTTTTTTGTAAACACCCTTATTAAATTCACACCATTTAAAAAATGACATGGGCACAGATACAATTATGTGTGAAAACAAAAAAAACATTGTCCGCACTGTTTGTGAGTTCCATGCATTTAGATATGTATGATTTCTTTCTTAACAATCTTTTTAACAATTCAACTTCAGCATTACATAAATTGCTCAATTCCTGTCTTCCCCTAAATTTCACTCCTCCTTCTCAGCATTATTCTGCAAATATTTTTCCCACAGATGCCATTCATTTGTACAACATTCGTCCTTTCCTTTTTCTAAAGATTCGACCCCCAGTTTTCTTATCTCCCTAACAATATTCAATACTTTGGTTATGGTTGGCTCAAAAGAATCATTTGCTCAGTAACAACCATTTTTTCCCCAACATTTCTGACAATGCATGCTGCAGGCAATTTTTAAAATCTGCCAATTCATTACATTTCCCAAAACATGTTCCCATTTATGTCTCTCTTTCCCATCACACACTCCATCTATCAATTGCTGTCTATTTGAGGAAAACTGATTGAATTCTGCTTGGGGTATAAAAATACTCATACAGACAAGTTCAAACAAAAATTGTAAACCTTCTAAATTTGTTGCATACTTGGAAACTATACAGATGTCCTCCCACAGTTGCTTTGCATATTGCATTTCTTTTTTCTCTTTCCAGTCCTGCTGTGCAACTTTAAGCAAGCCATTTAACCAAGCAGTGTTCCTGGGTAAATGGAAAAAATTGAACTGTGTTCCTCAATAGTTTCCTGGACTACATCTCAAGCAAATACCTATGAACCTATAGTCACTTTAATGTCACGGATGGTGTCTGTATTAGTTATTTTCAGTTCTCCTTAAGTATGTTGCTGTTATCTGTACTGTATATATTAACCTAAATGTGTGTATCTACACAGACATATATATGCAGTTATATATGTACTACCATATTATTGCTGTTATACATACATTGTGTATTCCAGTAAGAACATGTTGCAGATGGTACAGAACACTCCTTGGGTGCAGGATGCATGCCTTTCCCATTATCTGGAGCCCAACACGCGTAACATAGTGCTACTGTATAGCATGTTAAAGTTTTTATCTGTAAATAGCAATCTCAGTCTGTCATTTCCTGCCATGTGATAATAGCTGTGTACTGTATCTCCTGACAAAATATGGCACATTGTGGCCATATCATAACCAGTGCATGATGTTTGGTAGCAGTGCCTGCACATCTAGCATCGCTGCTGACAAAGGTTACATGTAACATTGGGTGATGTTATCATTTATTAAATGCTTGCTTCTAAAGCTAGCTGTCAGTTGCAGCTCTTTCATTGGCTAAAAGAACTATTTTCCCTAGTGGTAAAATAAAATTACTGCAGCAGAAACATCCATTACTTTCACAACTGGACAACAACCAGGCCAAAAATCTAAGAAGAAACATTTCTCCCTTATTAGTTAGTTTTAATTCTAACAATAAAATAAAATTAAATTAAATTAAAAAACACAGTCCAAACTGCTGCCTAGCAACATTTCACTTTACCATCCCTCCCCTTCAGCCATTTGCTCCCAAAATCTTGATTTGCTTGCCAATCCTCCCCAGCAAACTCCTGCCTACCCTCTATATCCCCACTTGCAGTCATCCCCACCTGCAAAACATCCCTTCTTCACTTCCACATCATGCTACTCAATGAATATAACATTTTACTATGGATGTTGCCATTCTTCTCAAGGACCTGCATCCAAAACCTGACTCCCTATGTGTTGGGGGAGAAGGGAATGGGAGATTGTTAAGTGGGAGGTCAGACCTGGTGGAGTTTTTAGTTGAATTTAAAATGGAAACTGCTGTTTCAAAAAGGACTGATTGGTAGGGCATATAAAATATTGCATGATTGCCATGGGAGATGCTCAGAGGAGGTTGAATGGACCTGGCAGGGGAAAATGAAAGGGTGATGTGCAGAGGACTGGTAGGGTGGACATCTATGTATCTCCGGGGTGTGCAGCAGGGTCCAGAGGGTTTGCAATTTTTGCATGCAGGTGTTTGCAAAGGTGTTTTTGCATCTCTGGAGAATAGTGGGTACTAGGGGTGTGACGAGGAGAGAAATGTGATTGGGAACACGTCTTTCAGGGGAGTAGTGAGTTGGCAGATTTTGAAGATTCCCTACAGAGTGTTTTACCAGGTGTGTTGGTGAAACAAATGGTTGCGACTGGGGATGTGGTTGTTTTTGGCTGGGACATAGGATCCAGATTACTCAGTCATAGTAATGTCTTGCTTGGTTGACTGCAGAAGGGGAAGTTGCTAGAAAATGGAGATCAAGCTCTTGACCATTTGTAGCTGGAATACTGATTTTTTTGTGAACGATATGGAGGAAATGGAGGTGGAGTCTTTAGTAAATAGAAGGAGCAGGTTATATGACAATGGGTGAAATTTGTGCAAATGATGCATGCAGGATAGTGTTCAGGAGGAGGAATCAAACTTGGGTGAGACAGGAACTGAGGGGTTTGAGTGGCGTTAGAGTGAATGAGAATTGTTAAAATTAATACTGCATGGAAATAAAGTTAATTTTAATGTGCTTTATATGATGTTTGCAGATGACATTGTGATCTGTAGAGAGAGTAGGGAACTGGTGGAGGAGACACTGGAGAGATGGAGATATGCTCTAGAGAGAAGAGGAATGAAGGTCAGCAGGACTAAGACAGAATATATGTGTGTGAATGAGAGGGAGGATAGAAGAATGGCGAGGATGCAGGGAGTAGAGGTGGCAAAGGTGGATGAGTTTAAATACTTGGGGTCAATAGTTCAGAGTAACGGTGAGTTTGGAAGAGAGGTGAAGAAGTGAGTACAGGCAGGATGGAGTGGGTGGAGAAGAGTGTCAGGAGTGATTTGTGACAGACGAGTACCTGTAAGAGTGAAAGGGAAGGTCTACAAGAGGGTAGAGAGACTAGCTATGTTATATGGGTTGGAGACAGCAGTGTGTGTGTGTGTGTGTGTGTGTGTGTGTGTGTGTGTGTGTATATATATATATATATATATATATATATACATACAGAAACACAAACTCAAATGTACTTCTTTTGTTACTTAGATTTCTTGTAGATAAATGTAATGTAAGAATAATATATATATTTTTTTCAAGTTTAGAGTGCCAGTTTTTATTTTTACTTTGTTGTAATATGACTGGTACCTGATTTATTGCTGCAGAAATTACATACCAGACTTTTACATTTATTTATTATTTATTTATTTGACATTTGTTGACCAGGAAAGTCCAACTGAGCAAATGCCCTTTTTCAGTAGATGCCTGGGAGAAAAGCTATACAAGAAAATTAACATACAAAAGTAATGTACATTAGAAAAGCTCCTCATTATAACAGCACAAGAAAAGTAACTTGATAATATAATGTAAATAAGAAAAGATTGGTAACATATATATAATTAGAGAAGATAACAAAAGAATATAAAAAAAAAGAAATATACAGAGAGTGAGAATAACAGGTAACAGTAGAGGAAAAAAAAATAGAAAGAAACAGCAAAAGTCGTGTTGGCTTACTGGACTTAAGGGAGGGAGTTGGGGGGAATGAGTAGGGAGAAGCAGTAAAGGAATAGGGACAGGGTTCAGGTGGGATGGTGATAGAGACATAACCAGGTGCCGTTTAGATGTTGTTTGAGTGTTTTCGTGTACTCACAAACATTGGTAATATTTTTGAGGGGCAAGTGAAGCTTGTTCCATTGGGTGCCAGGAGAATAACTGTAAAGATTTTGGCAGATTAATTTTTTAGGTTTGTGAATCTGTAACAGACATTGTTCAGAGCTTCTGAGGGATTGGGGGGAGGTTATAGAGGGAGATTATTGTAGAGATACTAGGGCAGGAGGAGGGTTTGTTCAGGATAGAGTGGATGATGAGAAACTGAGTAAATAAGAGTTGGTTAGTAAGCTATAGCCAGCTGAGTGTTCTGAGAGCATGGCAATGGTGAGATTTTGATGGCAGATTAGCAGCAAATCTGGCTACTTTGTTGTAGGTAATTTCAAATTTGAAAAGAAGTAAAGATTGCAAATTAGTAAGAATTTGAGAACCATAGAAGAGGTTGGGGAGTAGGTAAGCATGTGTGAGTGAGATTCTAGAGTCAGAGGTTTGTGGGCAATGAAGGGGAAGGGAGGATATTGAAATAAATTAAATGAAACTGTATAAATATAAAGAACTTGTGTGCAAATGTTATATTACTAGTTGAAAAGTACTGAATTGAGAAAATTATATGAGATCTATTTTAAAATGTTCATGGGGGAATAAAGTTGCTTTATACAGGGAGAGATTGGGGATACTAACTGCTGGTGTTCATAAAGAAAAATGCTTAAGGAAAATTGGATGAAATTATTAAAGTAGAATAGAACTGAAGGCATATAAAGAAATTATAAGTAGGCAGAATAATTCTAGTACATAATTTGAAATAAGAATAACTATGACCAATAAGAAATGTTGACTTAAGGGGAAGGGGGTGAAAATTGTAAATATAGTTAGGTATACTATAATTGATAAATTAAATGTGCTTTTAGGCATAACATCTTTTGTTAATGTTTATATAATGCAACAAAAAGTGATAAATCTGTCATAGGCAATGAACAATGACCAATTTGTAGAGGAAGATCTTAGAGAGAAACAAAAACAGAAGAGTATCCATAATGGAGAAGAAAGGGGGAAAGTAGGAATGCATAAGGAAAACAGTAAAGCAGTTGGATCTAGTTTATTTTGTCTTTCAAGACAGCCAGCAGGGCAAACATGCTTCCTGGAGAGAAAGAGAACTATAAATGAAATGGTCTCCATCAATGGTCCTGGGCCTCAGTCTTGATCGAGGGACAGGTGGGTACTGCAGAAGTGCTGGGGATTTGAGAGCAGCCACCTGAAATGTGGGCGTAGAAGATTAAAAAAGAGAAAAATAATAAAAAATGGATCTATATGAGAACACCAGAGTCTTAAAACTTTGAATGTTCTAATATCAATCCCTATTCAGTGAACGCTTAAAATATCGAACATGCCGAACAGCGAATTTTTTCCCAGGGGAAAAATTTGCTGTTCCGAAACACATACACACAACACAAGCACACCAAAAAAAACAGCAATCCGCACACATACACTTAAAATCCTACATCTAACCCTACACTAAACTGTACATACACTACTATCTATCCACTTACCTTAACCCAAACCCTAACCCTACGGTCTGTCATTATCGCATACTCACTTCACCCGCACCCTAACCCTAACTCACCTACCCCGCCCTAACCATAACGTCCGTCACAATCACACACTTATCTGACCCGCACCCCAACCCTAACTCACCTAACCCGTGCCCTAACCCTCACGTCCACACAAGCGCACATATACCTGAGCCCGACCCTTAACTTTCCATCACAGTGCTGAAAATAGCAAAGTGACAGAAACAGCCCACCAAATTCTTTCCCTAGGAAAAAAGTTTGGTGTTCTGCAGCTTCGCTATTTTCAGCGTTTGCTGAATAGGGGTCGATATTAGAACATTCGAAGTTTCAAGACTTTGATGGTCTAATATAGACCCTAAAAACACTTATTAAAGAAGGTGTGGATTTAACTATGCTGCAAAAATTAAGGTTAAAGAAATAGTGAATGAAATGAGGAAATGAGAAGAAAGAGACAGAAGGCGTTATAGATGGAGGATATCATGTACTGAAGGGCATAAAAGAGGGGTAGGTATATTAGAATGAGGAGGACACAGATGAGAGAAGAGGAGAAGAGAAAATGATTAAGCAGGATCAGGAAGTTAAGGGGTGGTGGGAAGAAGTTAGATAGGTGAAGGATAATACTTAAGGCTGTGTATTAGGGACCACATGAAGATACAAGAGGAATGCCAGATAAGAGGGAAGATTAAATTTTGTTATGTAGAGATTTTTAATATCATACTGAAACTTCACTGAGACAGATTGCTTGGAAGGAAATAATGTCACAAGGTACTGTATAACAAGAAGTGTTGAGGGAAGGAATGTAGAAATTAGAGGTAATAGATGCATGGAAATAACTGAATGAAAAGGGGTTTTACTTCTTCCCACCACCCCTAACTCATCCAAATACCTCTACTATTACTTCATCCCACCGAAAAACAATCTCTCCCCTACCAAAAACAAATGTTCTCTCTAATATCTATTGTACTATACTCTCCAGTCTCAATTATACTATTAACCTTTCCATTCATAATATTTTCCTAACCTACTAATGGCTAGTAGCTATATATTTTAAAATGTTAAATCTACAATTGAGTTTATAACAAAAATATTCACTTTATGTAAATGATGAAATTTCTGTATTGAATTATGTCTTTTCATTTTTGTAACATTGTGACAAGCCAACTGCAAATATCATGGAGCTTATCTGTAAATATTTAATTAGCTCTATGAACTATGTCCTTTTGTAACATGTGAAATGTAACTTGCAATTATTGTGGAGCTTTTCTCCCCGGGCCTCCACTGAAAATAGGCTCTTCTTGGCCCAGTGGACTTCCCCGCTCATCAAACATAGATAAATAAATAAATAAAAAGGCAATCTAGGAGGATGGATAGATTCCTAGCTGCCATTTTAAGTGCAAGGTAATTGTGGGTATGAAAGTAATGGGGAGTGAATTGCTGGGTTAAAGTCTGATGATTTTGGACTGGGAGGGTGATATTGAGGTTGATGGACAGTGGAGAGAGAATCCAGGGCATTGACTTAATATAGATTAAGTGGTATGGTTGCAGCAAATGGTGGGAAATGTGCCAAATGAAAACTATAGAAAAGAGGGAGGTTGGAGGATAGGAAATGGGATGGCAAAAAAGGAGAATGCAGCAGTAGAATTATGAGTGAGAGGAGTAATATTAAAAGAGAGGAAGACAGTAGGATAGAAGTAAACATATTATGTTTATGCCAGGAAAAGATGAAATAGAGCAATGAAAGTTTCAACTTAAAGAGTGGAAGGACAGTAAGAGGAAGATGGAGGTGGCTAAGATGGGGCAATATGGTGGAGGTAAATAGAAGTTAATACTAAGTTGATTAGCTGACAGTTCAAGAATCAGATGGAAAAAAGCAGGGATGAAAAAAATCAGGTGGAAAGATGGTGAGGTGATGAATAGCATGAAAGAGATCAGTGGATTAGAACATTTTATGAAATGTCAGTTCAAAAAGTACAGGAATGGAATTTGATAACTAATAACAGTCAGTGCTGACAGAAGGACAACTGGCAGAAATGAATGAAGCTATACAGTTAGGGGAAGTGGTAGATTCTACTAGAGGCTTGAAGAAAGGGAAAGCTGCAGATCCAGATGGATTTGCAATTGACTTATACAATAAGGTGGATTTGCAAAAGTGAAAGAGGGGATGAAGGAGTTTTAATGAAGTAATAGAAAGGGGACCTTCCTCAATCAATGCATGAAGCAAAAATAATGGTGCTATTTAGGGTGAAGGGGATGTGAAATAGCCAAGGAATGGCAGGCCCATATCACTATGTAATGCAAACATATTTTTTTTCCAGAATCTTGATTAAATAGATAAAACAAATTTTGTCAGGGATCACTGGAGAGGAGCAAGTAAAGAGTGAGAAAGAAAGAACATTTAGAGACCATTGGAGGAAAATTGATAAGTTTTGAAAGTAGATAGAGCTGAAAGGGAGTGATTTGCAGCGGTGCTGTTAACGGATTTACCAAAGACATTTAATATTATAAGGTGGGAGTTTTTGATGTCATTGTTACAACAAGTAGTAGGTGAGACGAAGTTGTTAAACTGGAGGGTTGAGAATTGTATAGAAGGCTGTGGGTGAATGTTTTGGTTAAAAAAGGAAGGTTCAGATAGGGTTGACTTAGGAAGAGGGGTAAGACAGATATTAATTTCTTAATGGGATTTTGAGCCTTATCCAGAGGTTAAGAGAAATGATGGAGAGGAATATGAATTGGTGATGATGTGTAGCATGCACTGCTGTGTAAATGAATGCATGGCATTATTAGAAGGTAAAGGGAAGCAAACACCAACAATATTAGAGGTATACAAGGGACTGAGGTGCAGTCAGGGTTAAAGAAATCAGTAGTGATCAAGGTGACGGAAGACAGATACAAGGTTGGATAGCCATAGTCGGCTGAGGGCGAAACGTATTTATAGCTGAAGATAAATGTAACACTGGAAGATATTAGAAAGTAGAATTTGGGAGTGGTTTAATAAGAGGATAAGGAAATCACTGGATTGTTGTTCAAATAAGATTTTTGTCTTTTAGGGGTTGAAAGTGGCTAGAATGTAATTTACCAAATGGAAATGTGTTAATGGAGATTCGGAAATTGTGTGATACATTTGTAGGATAAAAGGAAGCAGGATTTTTTAGTGGAAATTAGGAAGGTAAGAATGAGAGAGAAGGTTGGGGTTTACCTGACATAGCAATGTATGTGATGGCTACATACATTGCTCAAAGATTAAAGGGAATAGAAATGAAAGAACATAGACGATTGCAGTGGGAAGAAGGTTTATTAGAAAGGACAGGAAACAGTAGTTGGGAGGATAGATAAAGGGACTAGAGATAGGGTGGAGAAGTATATGGGAAAAAGAACAGAAATAGTGTAATTAGTAGACCTGCATTTAGATGTTTAAAGCTGGAAGGAAAATGAGTAGAACTGAGGAGGAAGATGTGAGAGTGCTACAAGATTAAGAATAGCTAAGGTTAGAGTTATTGACAAAGAAAGGGAATGTGGGAATGGAGTCTGAGATATCTGAACAACCGAGTAGTAAATACACGGTAAGGAGGAAGTTTGGTTGATGTTGGCTGTTTTAATGGGATTTGATAAAGAGGATACTGATGTTATTCAGAAAGAGAGGTACAAAGACAGACCACAGCTAGAGAAAGGGGAGGGCAAGGGGAATGAGTTAAGGCCTAGAAAGGAAGAATTTCAGTTATTTTGGAAATTTAAGGTATGATGGGGCTAGCAGAGAATGACAGAGTTGAGGGAGAAATGGGTAAAACAGGAAGAGTAGCGGGGAATGTTGAGTTTTTTGGAGGAAATGTAGGACCTGGCAAATAATGTGGCAGAGAGTGATCTTGTTGGAAATGCAGAATGGAGATTTCTCCATAGATGATATAGAACCTTAGTGTGCGTAATAAACTAAAGTGGGTGGCCAGATAATAAAGGCTGGACGTGAGGAGTGTAGGAAGCAGATCAGTTATATATGTGGTGGGTATGCCAGAAAGTGTAAAATGTATGGAATAAGGAGTTGGGAATCTGAGAAACAGTGTACAAGAAAATGGGGAAGGTCCTAGGCTTTTTGTTTGTGATGCATTTAAAGTAAAGAAAGGAAAAAGCAAAGGCAGAACTGGGAAGAAAATCTAGTGGGAGGAGTAAATATGAAGAGTATGATAGAAGGATTGAATGAGATGATAGAAAAAAAAGAAGGACGAAGGAAGTGGAGAAGTGAGTGGAAAAGGTATGACACAGTTGTGGGAAAATTAATAAGTTAATATACATGGGAAAGAAAAGTAGGGAGGAAGGAATAGGTAGAATACATTTAAATGTAGAAAGGCTGTATAGAATAGTATTAATGAGTTAGAAAGGAGGACAGGAAGGGATGATATTTCCAGTGGGGTGTACAAAGATAAGGGTGGTAAGGGGAGATGAATGTAGTATAGGCTAAGTGAATGAGATGATAATGCTGGTGGGTAAGATGAGCTTTTCACTGCCAGGTAAGAATGTGTGATCATATATCGTAATTATAAAGTGCATATTGTATAATGAGTAATGTGTAAAGTGCAAAGGTTTGTGGGCAGAAGTGGAGAATGTTTATAAAGTACTAGGTTGTGAAAAGTATATAAAATAATAATATGCAAATATTTACAGAAATAATATGCAATCCTGATAAGAAATAATCATGACTACCTCATGTTTTAATTTCTGCAAAGGAAGCCCCATGCCTCACATGTTGAGGCTATACCTCCATATGTCTATTAAGGCATATAATGCCAAAGCTTCAACACCTTGATGAATAAAGACATACTTTGTATTACTTTTAGGACTGAAAGAGCTATTCCCATCTCTGCTGTTGAATTGTGTTGTTCCATGTGCGCACTCGCGCGCGCACACACACACACACACACACACACACACACACACACACACACACACACACACACACACACACACACACTCATGCATGGATATACTTTCTTAATGATACTTGATTCTGACAGTGGTCCAAAGTTGGATGCTAAACTGAAAACTGGCATAAAATTAATATTGTAAGGTTGGTGTCACTACCCTTACTGCACTGAACTGAACAAATATAGCTTTAGAGACAATCTTGACATTGCATTAATTTTGTTGAGCTAGTTCACTGAACTATTTTGATACTGTATATTGTCAAATGTAAGCATGACTCTCTGAAATCTAAAGGCAGACTGTGAGTATTATTGTAGGTGAAGTATGCACGCAAAATGTATCACGTGTATACTATTATTTCCTATTTGGTGTCAACAATAGAAATAGAAATGCATTCATGTAACTGTTTACCCCTGAAATATAAATAAATCTTTCTGATTTTATGATGCTATCCAGCGTAGTAAATAAAAAACTATTTAATCTCAAAGTAATTTTCAAAATTGATTTCTTAATAGATTTTTTTCTAGTAACTACTACCATCTCTGTTATTTGTTCTTCTCAGCTTGCTTATTGGTAGCTTTCATCTGATAATTATTTTCTTTCCATTTGTTTTACAAGAATGTTTTTGAAATAAAAAAAAAGGATAATTTTTCTTCCTTATGAACCAAGCCATTATCAGCAAATGTTTGTTTCCACAGTTCTAAATTACACTTAATAAAATAATAGCTGCTGAAGTTATCAAATATCAAAATAAATGGAAGAATAGTGATGCTGGGATTAAAACAGTAACTTCAGATTAAATGTCATAGGATAATTATTTCCAGATCCAGGGCATTCTTTTAAGAAACTTTCTGATTGCTGCTGAAGTAAATATTAACAACAAATCTTGGATTTCAAAGTGACGATTGGACATGCTTGATGGCTTTAATACAACCAACATTCCATAGGTGACATCTAACAAAAGAGATACAGAAAGAACATGCAGAGAATGTAAAGAAAAAAAAACTCGACATAATTTTACTTAGGAAACATTGAAGCAATGCTTTTTCTATTGCATCTATATTTTTTAACTTATTTATGACAATACAAAGATAATAATATTTGCTTATGCATTTTGAATAACCTTGTTTATAAATAATACTAATTTATAATCAGAAAGTAGAAGTTCTTTACTTAGGAACAACTTGTGCTTTCTGCAAAAACAGACAAAGAAGAACAGACAATAATAATGTCTTAGGAAAAACTATGCTAAGAGTGCACTTTAGGTCAGAGAAGTATGTTGGGTTCCTCCCATCTGTAGGCCCCCATGTTACTCACACTTGGCTGATGCTGAAAGAATGGGAGAGCTGACAAGCAGTCCTCAGTATCTAACGGAATCATCTCATTTGTCATGATGGCTTTTCAGAATTGCAAGAACTTTACTGAAGTTTTGTGTATTCTTGCTAAAGTTTTCCATGGTTACATCAATGTACATCTGCTGATTCCCAATGGCTAACATCGACGGAAGAAGTATTCCCACTTCAAAGAATCACCAGATTTCTGTGATTCTCTGGCAGAAACACATTTCAAATGTGTGTATGTATTTAACTACAAGGTTAATATGTAGCTACTTTGGAATTGAGACAGCATGGGAATATTGTGCTTTCAGAGTTACCCAGGATCACCTGGTTTAACAAGATTCACCTTTTCTGAGTCTTGGTTCCTGTTTACTATCTGCTCTCATTTTATAAAAGCCTTTTCATGTGAAAGACAGGAACATCGTGCTGCAAAGGTTTTCCACTAGAGATTAAGGACCATCTAAGAGGAGAAAGCATTACTTTACAGCAATTGTTTAATCATCTGTGAGGAAAATAAATATGGTCTCATGAGCATGAAATCAAATTCAAGATAATCATAAACTTAAGGTAAAGACTGGCTATTACAAATATTCTTACTTTCATTCTGTGCAATAATTCTTTAATGCATTATTTTTAATTGGCATAGTATGCAGAACAATTCATTGCTTGTCTCGTTTTTAACTTATGATGTATGCATTCATTCATGTCTCATAATCTGAGGTATAGAATTTACTCTCAGTGTGTCTTTTGCTCACTTTTTCTGCTGGTCTGAGACAAACATATACAGGTAAAGTAAACTGCTGATGGTTATACAGTCAGCCAGTGGTAATGATTCAGTTAGATTTTACTACTCTTTGATGTCCAGTTATATGTTATGACCATTAGGCCAAGATGCTTTCCACAGACCATGCTTTAGATGTCTTATTTATGTACTTAGAAGCTAGCAGAAACAGTAGCAATTATCAATATAAGCAAATAGGTGTTACAACTATTTTGCTATATAAAGACTGTGTTTATACATAGTTAAATACAGTTTCCAGATTTTCACAATAACTATTTAAGAATGCATAGTATATACAGTCCTTTCTTAAATAGAGAATCAGGCTAACTTTGTTATTTAAGAAAATTTTAAGATTAATCATTTAACTGTGTTTTATGAAATGAACAGTCATTCCTAAGGACCGGTTGGTAAGTGCCATAATGTGATAACATTTTATATCTACTGAATGAATTGGATGGCACTGAACATTTCAGGCTGTTCTTTATACAAATATATGTACTTTCATGAAGCTTCCAGAAATGGAGAGTTTAATAGATATGTCAGAGAATTATAATTTAAGTAAACTGTGACATATAATAAGACAAAGTGGAATAAGTATGAGTCAGTGGTGTAATTGTTTATTGAAAAGACTATGGTTAATCTTTTGTGAGTAAAATGCAGTTATATGATGGTGGAGGTAAACCACTTACATGCATGCACACGATTGCACATGATTGAACACATGGAAACACACACACACACGCACACACATACACGCACGCACACTCACACACACACACACACACACACACACACACACACACACACACACACATATGCATGTGCACACACTCACACACACACACACACACACACACACACACACACACACACACACACACACACACATGCATGCACGCACACACACACACACACACACACACACACACACACACACACACACACACACACACACACACACACATGCACACACACACACTCACACACATTCTCCCCATACACACATATTTACTAAGATTTTTATCTATGCCAATGTCCTTTTAGTACTAAAGGAACTGAAAAATAGCCAGTCACTATAATTTCTTTAAATTGCCTGACACCTTTTATGCAAAATATAGTTCAAGTCTAAAGGCAGTAATATCTATATAACAGGTTCAATAGGATGATAAATATAACAACATGAAAGTAAAAATTAGAAAAGCCTTTTTAAAGACATGTGGTAAGAATATGCAGAAATAACACCACCATTTACTGACTTCTAGGCCTGTACTTTCATTTTTCGCAAGGAAAAGTATAAAATTTACCCAGCCGTTACCAGAAAGAGGGGATTAACCATGTTGTCTAACTTGTCATTCTAGTAAACATTTAACATATGTAAATAGCAATTTGTCTTCCAAAAATGGCTCATTATAGACAGTTTAACAAAAATGTGGTTCACAGAGAGTCAACTAACTTTCTATGTTGTTTATTTGACTCATTTTGGTACAAAGTATGTCTATGACCTCATACTCTTCCTATTCGCACAACTAATTAAAAAAAATCATCCTTAATAAACGTTATTGAGTTTGCAATGAACTGTGTCTAGTGAATTGTGTTGCAATCTTTTATATCATATTTGTGTCCTTAAGTGACCTCATACATGCTGTTACTATAACCATTATCACGCTTTTATGTAATCCACAGGTCACAATACTAGAAAGATTAACAATTTCAGGTTTATCTAGAATAATAATACTTAAACGGAGGAGGTTATGCTTCTGTCATTTTTTTAATTTTATCTAGAATAATAGTTACACAGAATAGGGTTTTCCGTTGGTCTTTTGTAATTGGATGTGCATTAACACTAGATAACCAATAAAACTCAAATGTCCTTAAGATGAAAACAAGATATTTGATTTACTTCAAGTTATTAATAATATATAGTTCATTCCAACTTTTCAACTATTTGCAGTTAAGTAATTCTTTAGACATAAACTATGTTTCTATAGCTTAGAGTGAAATTCAGTTTTCTGCATAATTCATTTACATCTGCTTTTCTTTCATATGTATGAGGCTTTAAGAGATGGAAAACAAATGGTGGTGAGTGAGCTATTGCCCGTTAAATGCATATTTTGGAGAATAATAAAGCCAAAGACTTTCACATTAAGGTCCATGGCCTAGAAGAATAGTACCTTGACTGTGAACCAGATGTCCAGGTTCAGTTTAATAACCTTGACAATGGAATCACCACCTCAGGTGAAAGAAGGGTGAAGAAGGTCTGTCTGATTATCTCTTCTGGAGAGATGGGGTGCATGCCTGGCGACATATACTCCATACACATTCCTTACTAGACATCAAGACAAACCACTGAAGTGATTGTGTCAAGAATGAAGATATCTGCAGAGTTACATCCTTTGTAGAAGGACGTGACAAGCTTTTTTTTGCCTATTGCATGCCCAACCCCAGGAATATTCCTGAATACATGTGAGAAATTTTGGTTTAAACAGAAACCCTTTATTCCACCACAAATTATAGTACAACTCCCACTGCTTGACATTCTCCTTGAGGGAAAGAATGGTTGGAGATCTATTGTCTCAATAGAAATTGATAGATCAGTATGGTGGCCAGTAGAGAGACATGATAATCAAGTTTGGAGGCTTGGGAGCAAATATATCTGGCTAGCTACACACACACACACACTATATATATATATATATATATATATATATATATATATATATATATATATATATATATATATATAGGGGTCCCCTTCAGGTGGTCACATTTTTAAAAGCTCGACTTTCATATGGCTGAGACCATATGATCAAAGTTTTAAAAGCTTGAATGGTCTGAATGGGGATCACCATAGACCACGGAACAGGAAAATTTCCCTTTAACACAATGTAGTGCAATCTCAGAGTTGGTATATTTAAATAGTGGGGGGGGGTCTGGGGAGTGCAGGGGCGCTTTCCCCCCTGCTAACACTTTGTTTATTTATTTATTGTTTTTTTTTTCACATTTTCGAACATTCAAATGTTCGATCATATGGTCTTGACCATATGAAAGTTGAGCATTTGGATCTTCGATTATGTGAAGTAGACCCATAGATATATATATATATATATATATATATATATATATATATATATATATATATATATATATATATATATATATATATATATATATATATATGAATCTATGTCAAGTAATTGAACTACCAAAAGTTGGAGCACTTAAATGACAAAAAAGAATGAAAGACTGAATTTAACATTCAGAAAAAATAAGCAAAAACAAAACCTTTTTTTTTTCTTTTTTCTTTTTTCACGGGGAGCAAGCTTCCCAGCAGCCTCCACACCCCCTGTTACTTATATATACCAACTCCAAGATTGCAGTACAGTGGGGCAAGGGCAAATAACCAGTCCCGACTCCCTAGTGTACTACTATATTGCACAACTAAATACTGCCAAAGTTCAAAAAGTCAATTTTTGATCTACCTTGCCAGTATTTAAAGGGCTTGAATTTTTGGTAGTTTAAGCACTTGACAGGAGCCCACATAATTTTATATATATATATATATATATATATATATATATATATATATATATATATGGGACTACCTGATAACACCGACACACCAAAACACCAACAACGAAATAACCGACACGAAAAAAATGACAAAAAAAGAAAGTTCAAAAACACGAAATGTCACATGCCCGACAAACCAAAATCCCGACAACAACAAAACAAATACCTTTCCTGGAAAACACACACACAACACAAGCACACCAAAAACCTTACAAACCTACACTAAACTTTACATACACAACTATCTATGCACTAACCTTAACCCAAACCCTAACCCTAAGGTCCGTCACTATTGCACACTTACCTTACTCGCACCCTAACCGTAACTCACTTAATCCGCCCCTAACCCTTAACGCTGTCAATATCACACACTTACCTTACCCACACCCTAACCCTAACTCACTTAATCTGCCCCTAAACCTCAAGTCCGTCACTATCGCACATTTACCTTACCCGCACCATAACCCTAACTCACTTAACCTGCCCCTAAACCTAAAGTCCATCACTATTGCACATTTACCTGACCCGCACCCTATCCTAATGTTCATCACTATCATACACTTACCTTACCCACACCCTGACCCTAACATCTGTCCCTGTCACACACTTACCTTAACATGTCGGTGTTTTCAGCGTCGGGATTCTCAACTGTCGGTATTCTCTGTTGTCGATCTTCCGGTGTTGGTGTTCTCGTCATTGGCGTTGTGCACTTTTGGCATTTTCAGGTACACCTATATATATATATATATATATATATATATATATATATATATATATATATTTGTGTGTGTGTGTGTGTGTGTGTGTGTGTGTGTGTGTGTGTGTGTGTGTGTGTGTCTGGATATATAAATAGATTACACAGAGGAATTAATTACTCATTTAGATAGATTATGCAGATAGACAGATATAGATGTAGATATAAATAGAGCTATTGATAATGGGTCTATATCAGCATTTTGAAAATTGAATAGTTCAAATCACTAAATGTTCAACTGACATGATCGAACTATCCAATTTTCGAATGCCAATAAAAAAAAAAATAGAACTAACAGGTGTAGGCAGGAGGGTAAGCCCCCCTGCACCCCCCACTACTTAAATACCGCACTACATATAGGTAAATGGAAATCTCCACTTACGGATATTTCTGTTTACCCGTTCGAAGTTCTGCACTTTCGGCATTCTCAATGCAACAATATCAAATTCGATATTGTCAGCGTTCGAGATGCTAATAGGAACCCATTGATAATGATAGATAGTTATAGTTATGCATAAAGACATAACAAAGATGTAATTTGTTTATACTGAGCCAGACAATAACAAAGATGTGATGTGTTTATACTGAGCCAGACAAATCCATATACTGAAATGTTATTCTGAAAAGAAGCAAACATTGATAAATTGAAATTATCAGAAGTATTAGCACAGTATATATGATTATTTTAATGTCATTTAGCATATCCCACAAATGGTTTACTACACTGCATATTACAGTACATTGACACAGAGATATACTTAAACAGTAAAGTCTTAGCTCTAGTATGATACATTCTTTATGCTTTCCCTGAACTCTAGTATTCCTGATTGGTTATTAAGTACAGCATTTTAACAGTCATTCCTCTTGGCAAACAGAGATAATGCCCTGACTTTGTCCAGATGACCTGCATTCAATAGCCGATCTATTCTCCAGAGAAGGTATTTGTTTTTCAGTCTTTATTACACTTGCCCCAGGGGAAGGGGACATGGCTGGCCTCTTTGATGGGTTAGATAAATGTGGTAGTAATGCTGGTTTGCCAATGTTTCCTCGGATTTGCATGTGCGTTAGCATGCATGCATACTCTCTTGGTAGCTCATAGTGAAAGTTGCAGTCACTGCATGGGTGGAGTTATTATGCAGGGGCTACCCCCTCAGAATGAATGATGACCTCCATGCTCAACTCCTGTAACAGCAGGGAATGAATGGGCTCATGTCCATTGCCCAGCAAATAGAACAAAGGGCCATAGAGCTCTCTCTCTCTCCAGGATCTGGAATGACTAGACTGTCTGTTACTCCATGGGGGAAGAATGGGTTAACTGAGAGCTGGAAGGGGTTCAAGAAAAGTGAGTTGTTGTGTGACAGCGACAAAAATATAACACTTCAGGAAATGCACAGAATGTACTTCTGTGTGGAGTTTTCTTCATTTATCATACTGTAAGAGTGCAGCATTTAAACCATATCTTTAAAATGTTCCACATAATAATGAAGACAATAACACTGTAATTAAGCAGTCACCCTTGATATGCATTTTGGCTTAGTGAGTACTAAGCTAATCTGCAGGTTATTAAAATGTGCTGTACAAAGAAAAACCTCTTAAGTATATTTCAGGGGTTTCTTGTTCACTTGAGTCAGTAAATACAATACCTTTCAACAGTGATTGCATTATATATATGTCTTTCCTTATCACTGTTGCATTATTCTTTACAAATGGAATATCCTGCCGAGGATAGCTGAATGTCTAGCCAGCATGCCAAAACCTTCGCTCATTCCAGGTATGGTAAATCAGATACATGTCCTACATGTAAATTTTAAGGTACGTAACTGATGTACAAACACCTAATCTTCAAAACATCTTTGCCTCCAGTCCGAATGCTAATTTTCCAATTTGGTCTGCAGTCATACATCTCATGTTTACAGCCTTCTAAAGATAATGGCCCTTTTGGAGTGTTTTTCCTTCCTTTTTCCTATGGATTTTATTACCTTAAGTATGTCATCCAAGAAGGGAAAATGTGAGTGTAGGAGGCAGATTCCCTATAAGGATAGACATGAGAAGTGCTTTTTTTGTCTTGGTACATATGACAGGGTGCCTAGAGAGGAGTTATGGTATTGTATGAGGAAGTTGGGAATGTCAGAGAAGTATGTAAGAGTGGCACAGGAAATGTACGAGGGTAGTGTGACAGCGGTGAGGTCTGTGGTGGGAGTGACGGATGCTTTTAAGGTGGAGGTGGGATTACATCAAGGATCAGCTCTGAGCCCTTTCTTATTTGCAATGGTGATGGATAGGTTGACAGAAGAGATCAGACAGGAGTCCCCTTGGACTATGATGTTTGCAGATGACATTGTGATCTGTACTGAGAGCAGGGAACAGGTGGAGGAGACCCTGGAGAGATGGAGATATGCTCTAGAGAGCAGAGGAATGAAGGTCAGCAGGACTAAGACAGAATATATGTGTGTGAATGACAGGGAGGATAGAGGAATGGTGAGGATGCAAGGAGTAGAGGTGGCGAAGGTGGATGAGTTTAAATACTTAGGATCAATAGTTCAGAGTAATGATAAGTGGAAGAGAGGTGAAGAAGTGAGTACAGGCAGGATGGAGTGGGTGGAGAAGAGTGTCAGGAGTAATTTGTGACAGGCGAGTGCCAGTAAGAGTGAAAGGGAAGGTCTACAAGAGGGTAGTGAGACCAGCTATGTTTTATGGGTTGGAGACAGTGATGTTGACAAAAAGGCAGGAGTTAGAGCTGGATGTGTCAGAGTTAAAGATGTTAAGATTTGCACTGGGTGTGACGAGGGTGGACAGGATTAGGAATAAGCATATTAGAGGGTCAGCTCAGGTTGGAAGGTTTGGAGACAAAGCCAGAGAGGCAAGATTACATTGGTTTGGACACGTGCTGAGGAGAGATGCTGAGTATATTGCAAAAAAGATGCTAAGGATGAAGCTACCAGGTAACAGGAAAAGAGGAACTTTAAAGTCCATGTTAGCAGATGAACTTTACCCCTATCTCCACTTTAAAATTCTTCACCAGAGTTTTGCTTCAGACTGAACCCATGATTATTTATCCCTTATTGGACTGTTGAATTCCACCAATCTTGGACCTTCAGGTAAAGCCTTTACTCTGTCCCATGCTGAACATCTGACTGAGGAACTTGCTTCCTTAGTTACCTCAAAGAGTCAACTTCCTTTTGTGCAATAAAGAAAAAGCATTTTGTGTGTCATTATTTAATTCTTACAATTTATTTTTTAAATTGTTGAAAGAAATCATCCAAGGCCCTTTACCCATTTTAAAGAAACATTGTACATGTTTCTATACACAGCACACTGTTACAGTTATATGCTCAAAATTATATATATATATATATATATATATATATATATATATATAGAGAGAGAGAGAGAGAGAGAATGAGAATATACAAAAACATTGATTGAGGAAAGCATTTTTTGTAAAACCTTGGTCCTTGATCTGTTTTGGGCTTCAACCATTTCCATTGTTGGAAGAATTACAGGAAAATAAAGGAGATATATTTCTGAGTGATAGCATTTGCTATCACTCATAAATATATCTCCTTTATATTTCTGAGTGATAGCATTTGCTTTTTGGATATATATCATTGGCTTGTGCACTCTCTGTTCTTTCCATGCACTGGATTTGTTGATATATAGATACATATAAACTCCACCCTTATGCTCATATCTCTGTTTCTAACTTAACCCACTTGTAAACCTATTTTCTTCCTACATACTAACTTACTCTAAACCTCTGCAATCTGTATTACCCTCCTCTCCTCCCCACTACTCACCTGTACTCCTCCTTCAACTGATAGTTTTTCTTCCATTCTCTTCTTGCTTGGTGTTGCCCCACTCCATTCATCCTTCGGGCTCACTACGCTCCCCTACCCTACCCCTAAATCCCAACCGCCCCCACTACACCTACTTTTATTCTGACCACTGTTCCCTCCCCTTCTTCCTTCCATCCAACCAATCTCTGCCTTACATTATCCCCTCCCCCTTTCATCTACACTCAAGTACATTCACTCCCACTCAACCCTTTAAAGTCTGTACTCACATCTAATCCCCTTCCTACTACCAGACTCACCCACACTTCTGTAAATCCTATAAAACTTAACATATCATGCATACACCCTCTTACTATGCTCTCTTGTGTAAACCCTCCACATCCCCTTTATCCTCTTACTATGTCTAATCCCATTACAGCATGATACCTCCTACTCCACAAGCCAACTCCCCCCTCCTTTCTGTCCCACACCCCCATTCCCAACCACCATCCTTACCCCACAAAGACACACTTTCACACTATTTCCTCCTCTTTAGTCCAGCCCAACCCACTCTGTCACGTCAACCTAAAAATGATACCATCCTCTATAAAACATTATATACCTAAACCAATATTACACTGTCCAGAACATTTAAAAAGCAAACCAAACCTCCTACTACTATCTTTCTTTAACATCCTCTATCTAGCAGGGGGATACACACCCCAACCCTGGACCTAATACATCCACTCAACTCAGTCCCCCAGTCACAAGCTACATGACCAACCATAAAAACCTTAAACTATTTACAATCAATGCCCAGAGTCTCAGAAATAAAACATCCCACTTTCATGCCTGGCTAAACCACAATCTACCTGATATTGTTACCATCTCTGAGACATGGCTTAAACCCCGCATCTCTGACTCTGAAATCCTACCCCCCAGGGTTTCAAGCCCTCAGATATGATCACTTAGACAGGAAAGGCGGAGGGGTAGCCTTAATCTACTCTAACCTACTCTCAATTATTCCTTTCCCAAATCCCATTCTTCAGTTCAATAATGCAGAGCTAGAGATAGTATTACTAAAAATGAATAACCACAAAAGCATTTATATCATGGCCCTTTACATCCCACCTGGAAACAATACCACAACCCTTGAAGAAATCCTTCTATGGGCCTCAACTAATGTTAAGTTTGAGACGTACATACTAGGTGATGTAAACATAGATTGGAACAAAATTTATAACTCTAACCCCACCCTATCTATCAATCTATTCAACTTTACCCAAGTAACCAACTCCATTACTAAACCCAACAAAAATAATCCCCCAGGTTCCACTCTTGACTGGATCCTAGTCACCCATCCAAATAAAATCTCAAACTCTGGCATAATTTCAGACTCCATTAGGAACCACCTGCCATCTTTCATCCACCGAGCAACCTACTCCCCACCTCACCTACACCAATACATTCACACACAGAACCTTAGTAACTTTGACCCCACATCTTTCTCTGACTCCCTCAAATGAATAAACTGGAATGCTAAAACTCTCCCTCTAGACAATGCCATAGAATTTTTTAACTCTACCTTCTTAAATGCCCTAAACTCCCTAGCTCCACCAAGTACAAAAAGAATAAAAAACAATACTCCCCCATGGCTAACTAAAGATACCAAAAGACTTATGCAACAAAGAGACAAATCCTGGAAACTTTACCACCACAACAAACTCCCTGAAACCCTTCTTTAATATAAACAACTTTGCAACCTTGCTAAAAAACAAATTATCCAAGACAAAATAATCCTACTATATTAAACTCCAGTCCAACCACTCCAAAAACCCCAGAAAATTCTGGAACGCAATTAACTCACTTCTCAACCCAGGTACCAAAAACAATCTGGCACCTGCAAATCTGATCCAGAAATAGCCTTTCTATTCAACTTCTTTACCAACTAAAATGCAGAACTAACCAAGACCTTCCCAAACAACAGTCCTTCCCCTCAACTCAACCCCTCTAACCTGGCCTCCACCCAACCCACTATCACTAACTGTCCTCCCATATTTAAGCTTAAACCCATCTCTACCTCCTACAAAAACAAAAAACCTCTCCAAACTAAAACCTCGCTCCAATGCCCCTGACAATATCCCATCTTTCTTTCTCAAGACTGCCTCATATGGAATTGCCCGCCCCATTAGCATCCTGACCAATAGATCCATACAGGAAATAGGAATCCTATGTCTCCAAACTGTGGTGTGCAGTCTTTATTCTACCTCTCCCAAAGGAGGCAAAAACAATAATATCTCAAACTTCAGCCCCATAGCTATGCTCTCCCCAATCTCAAAAATTCTGGAAAAATGCATTTTCTCCAACTCATGCCTTTCCTAACCAAAAACCAACTTATCACTCCAACCAAACACTGCTTCTGACCTGGCCATAGCACAATAACCATTCTTCTATCTTTCTTAGATACAGTCAACCAAGCTCACAATTCTAGAGAAATAGTATCAACAGTTAGAGCTCTCCAACGCATTTGACACTGTCTCCCACACCCATCTCCTGAGCCACCATTCTAACCTTAATCTCTCTCAGAATACCCTATCCTGGTTTTCAAGTTACCTGTCCAATAGATCTCAGGCTGTGAAATGGAGAAAAGGCACCTCACCTTTCCTACCTACCCCCACTGATGTACCCCAGGGATCCATCCTTGGTCCAATGCTGTTTAACATCTTTTTCAATGATTTCCACTCTGCCATACCTAACACCAAAATCATACAATATGCATATGACTCAACTTTAGTCTGCTGTGCCTCTAACCTCCCCGAGCTCTAAACAAAGACACAAATTGCCTTCTCTACCACAGAGAACTGGATGCTTCAAAACCACCTTTCTCTAAATGCCAACAAATCCAAAATATTGCTATTCTCTCCCTCAAAATCCTTCCCTCTTGATAAAAACTCCTTCCAGATTATCAGCCATAACAACTCTCCCATAGAGGTCATTCCCTTCACTAAATTACTTGGAGTAACTATAGATGAACAGCTAATATTCAATACCCACATACAGCAAAACAAAAAAATCAAAAACTTGGCATGCTATAGAGAAAAAAAACACTTCCTCTCTCCTTCTATTAGACAAATTCTTACCACTACCTATCTTCTTCCCTCACTAATGTATGGTGGTCCTTTACTAACCAACCTATCTCTTCCAAACTTGAAAACTGTTATAATAAAATTTCCAAATTCACCACCAAAGCCAAATACTCCTCCCATCATTGTACTGCCCTCCATTTGTTAAACTGCATGAACTCTCCAACTATCTAGACTACCTCCAACTTACTACAGCCCACAGGCTAATATTTACACCCACTAAATGCCCTGCACTGACCAGCATCCTATTACCATACAGCCCTTATAGAGCTCTCAGATCTGAACACCAAAACCTAACCACTGTCCACAAACCTAAGCGTTCTGCTGAACAGCTTCTCCTATCATTTTCCTTAGCCAAAAAATGGAATTCTCTCTCCCCTTCACTAAGGACTTCAGAAAACACTGATAACTTTAAAGCTCAGCTCCTTCCTTACCTCTCTTCTAATTGGAAATGAAACTGCATTCTCCCTACCTAGCCTACTTTTACTTCACTCCATCTTGAATTTTAAATACCTTAGCTCACTCTGAATGTTTGCTAATCCAACGATACTGTTATCAATGTATATATTGTAAATATTTTTTTTTCTCTTTTCTCTCTTCTCTTTGAAATGAACATATCATTGACATCCTCAAGATGTATATGCTATGTAACTATTGTACAATATACGTCTCCAACTTGAAATGTATTTGTATTGTGTAACTGTTTTTACTATACTTTGCTGTATCTTTAACTATACTATGTACTGTGGAGCTTTTCTCTCCAGGCCTCCTCTAAAAACAGGCTCCCCGAGCTCAGTGGACCACCCCAGTCATCAAACTGGAAATATATATATATATATATATATATATATATATATATATATATATAAATATACACACACACACACACACACACACACACACACACACACACACACACACACACACACACAGAACTAGTTATATTCATTGAACAAATTGCATCTAATGCAATATGAGGTTCACAAAATATATTAAAAACTGCAAATCCACACCTACACAACACTGCAAAAATGACATCTTATACAGACAACACACAGCTAATAAGAGATGGTGGACACAGCCTGCCACACTTAAAACTGATTACATGTATAGATCTGCAATCGTAGAACTGCATACATATCTGCTGACATCACCAGATCCAGACATAGTGAAAGTTTTAAAACAAGAGTAGAACAAATCTAAGATGACATCCCTCCTTAGATAGCAGAAGCATATCGGTGTCAAATTGGAATGGAAACCAAACCAGAAGTAGACAAAAATCAGGCAGCAACTGAATGTGCCAAAAAAGAATATAATGAGAAGGATCAGATGAAAAGGAAAGAAATATGGAAAAGGCATAAATATAGTTGCAAGTAGAGAAAACTTCTGGAACAACTCCATGTCGATCAGGATCTGATGTAAGAATGGTTAAGGAGAGATGAATTTAAACCAAAAGGTGAAAGGTTAATATTGGCAGCCCAAGATAGGGGGCTATGTACATATTAATTTACAAAATCCATTGAACGTGTGGAGGAAACAAACAAAATGCAGGTTTGAAAACAGAACTGGAAACAATGGCACATCTTCTTGTTGGGTGTGACCCTATTTTGTTATACATTATAGGATCATTACTTCATTACTTTTTTATTTTTTAAGTTCTTATCAACATGTGGTCATCACACTAAAAAATATATATATCAGTGGCATATATTTTCTGTTTTGGAATACCAAGGTATGTACATATAAATAAATATAGACTATATTATTGGTTTATCACCATGTAATGTGTATGCTCATATGATGGCTTTTTTCTAAAGCTTTGATTTTTATCTTTGAAAATATGATTTAATATCTATATTTCTGGCATTTAATGTCACTGGTCATATGCTTTGTAACTAAGATGGCATATGCATTTTGATACTCCATTCACTAGGTGGTGCTGTACCACTGCTTCCAGGTAATCAGAGATTAGTATAAATGCAGGCTGCTATATTTCACTCAAAAAACTTTTTGTATCCATTGATAAAGGCTGAATAGCCGAAACCGGTCTGGATTTGGAGAAATTATAAATAAATAATTATATCTTCATTATTGTGTGTTCACTATCATTTTTGCTGGTCATTGGTGGATTTACATTGTTGGTTTGACCCTGCACGCCATCCTTGCGGAGCGTATGGTTTTCTGCTGTGATACACTAATGGCAGAGGGCCTGTATTCTGAAAGGCATAATGTCCTGGTAAGACTATTGCACAAGAGATTGTGCAAAGATTAGAAAATTGAAGTAGCTGAGAAGAATTGTAATTATGAGACAAAAAGCATTATAGAAAATTATGAAGTTTATATCACATGAGATTACCCTTACCAACAGTTCAAAAAATGATGTGAGAAAACCACATATACTAGGCCATGAAAAGAAGACAAAAATAGCATCAATCAGTGAAACTAGTACACCTGGTGATTACAGTGTCTTATGTATAGAGAGACACAAAGTCATAAAATACCAGGATTTGCAGGCAAAAATGAGAGCAGTATGGAAGAAGAATACCCAGACAGTTCCAATAGTAGTAGGAGTAATAGATCTCATAAAAAAGAATTTGCAGTCTTATTTAAATATGCTACCAATACATGTAACTCCATATAAATTACAGAAGGAATCAATTTTGGGCATGTTGGGGTGCTGCAAAGAGCATTTTTAGATAACATCACTGACTGAAACAATACTAATTTCACAAACTACAAAGATACTTTGACTTAGGAATGGGTCCATTCCCATCATGGTATTAGAAATCAAAAAAACTTGGAGAAATTAAACCGAATTAATCCATATATCTTGGGGTCTGAATGAAGAGATGATAAAATCAACAAGAGAAGCAGAGTAGTATTGCTGGGACTGAATTCATCCTAAGTCTTGGTGAGTACCTTCGTGTGATACACCCTGTATTCACAAACTTTCAACAAGATGACACTGATATAGAGACTATTTTATATAAAATATATCATAGCCAGAGGAAGGTTAAAAAATAAATTAGACAACTGGATGCACAATTGCCAGGATAAAAAAGTGCCCAATCCTATTATGTGCATTGGTGCCAGGACTAGAAAAATGACAGCATGGAATCCTCAAAACATGGAAATATTCATAGATATGGGTTTAGACAGGTTCAGGGAGGAGGATGGACCCTGTTGTAGAAGGAAGTAATAGTTCACAAAAAACACAAAAACTGACATGCCAAAAAAGAGCCATAAAGATGATACAGTGGAAATGATGTATCATTACCATTACACAACAAGCCCAGAATTTCCAAATAGATGATATTCAAAAATATTAAGAGAGAAATTAGAGGAAAGAAAAATACTCGCACAAGAAAAGCTATCAAAAGCTTCAAATGCAAGTTTGTATTCATTAATACAACAGATCCAAGAAAAACATTGCATAGACAAAGAAACCTTTGGAAAAAGAAGTGACAGAAGAAGTACAAAAACATAAAGAACAAAAGCTAGAGATTTTTTGAAAGGTTTAAAAAAAGAGACATGGACATGGGGAAGATAAAGAGATCTGATCTGGTGTGATATTTATACAAAGGAGAAAGTCAAATTAATCAATAAAAAAAGCAGCTCCAAAATATTTGAACAGAAATACAACCAAAGGAACCTAGAACACCTAGATATGCAAAATTTCACAATACGAAAAATAAGATCACAAAGGGGAAACAGAACAGAAGATTAGTAAAGCAGAAGTTAAACAAACAGAAGCTGAAGTTATGGAATACCTATGAAGTGAAGGATTTAGTGTCGAAAGTCTAACACAGGTTATGTCACAGCATGACAGAACAATGACTCCCTCTTATTCGTGTAATTACAGAAGTCATCTGGCTTCTGTTTATAGCATGCTGGCCACCTTTCTTCCTGCTTTCCTTTTGCGCTGACCTCCCTATCCTACCAGTATCAGCCCTGTCTCTCCTGTCAATTGTCTACATCATCTCTCTCTCTTTCTAACTCTCTAACTCTGTCTTTGTCTCTCTGTTTCCTTTACAGACCAGAACTATTCTTTATCACGTATGCCACTGTTACTTTGAATCCTAAGCCTCTAACCTGCCTTTTTCTGGAACTTCTTAACCTAACCGTTTTGTATAAATAATGACCTGCCTAGGGGATATGCATATGCCTCCTCTTTACAATTTACTACATTTCAAGATTAATCCATTCATTGTCCAGATTTACGAACACTGTCGGAAACCTATCACCTAATTCTACATGCATACTCTTTTATCCTAAAATATTTTAGTTTTGCTTTGAATATATGTGATAACATTAAAGAGGTGTGCTTCTGTATTTTTAATTCATATGCTCTCACTTTAAATGTCTTTTGCTTGAATTAATATCCTAGTTAAATTATGCATATAAATGCATTTCCGATCTAGGTGATGGGTACCTGTTTATCACTTTTACAGCTAGAAATGTTGCAACATGTCTATTCAATTAATTTTTAGTATAGGTATGAGAGGTATAGGCTTTGGGAAGTTATGAAATATATTCCAGTAGCTTGTATTAATTGGTGTAGGTGACTGTTTCTCTCCTGACTCCAAATAAATAGATCTTACTCAGTGGCAGCTAATCCACTTAACAAAATGCAATGAGTGTAAACAAACAGATAACTAAAGAGAATAAAGATGCATCTCAAAAATCAAGTTAAACTGCACATCTTTCACTCCTCTGATTTAAAGTCCCTAAAAATCTGGAGCAAGCTATAGCACACTAGACTCTTAACAGGAATTCATCAGACAATAAATTGTGCATTATACGGCATCAGTTTTGGAAAGACCTGCAATATATGATCCCTGAAAGTAGCTGTCATAGAAAATAATATCAAAGGCTGCTCATCCCAGATGAAGCACAGGAGCTCTTGCTAAAATTAAGGCAACACCAAATTAAGGTCCATTAATAACAACCGGAAGTGCTTATTTAGTTTACTAGTCAGTATACCTACAGTTGTACTGCTTAATCTATATAGGCAGTATACCTACAACTGTACTGCTTCTTCTATACCATCAGTATAGGTGCAGCTGTACTGCAGCTCCCATACCGTCATCACACCTACAGCTGTACTCCATCTTCTATACAGTCAGCATACCTACAGCTGTACTGCATTTTCTATCGAGTCAGTATAGCTACAGCTATACTGCTTCTTCTATAGAGTCAATATAGCTACAGCTGTACTGCTTCTTCTATAGAGTCAATATAGCTACAGCTGTACTGCATCATCCATAAAGTCAGTATGCCTACAGCAGTATTACATATTCTATAATGTCAATATATCTGCAGCTGTACCACTTCTTCTATGGAGTCAGTATAACTACAGCTGTACTGCATTTTCTATAGAGTCAGTATACCTACAGCTGTCCTGCTTCTTCCATAAAGTCAGTATACCTACAGCTGTACTGCTTCTCCTATAGATTTAGTATACCTACAGCTGTACTGCTTCTCCTATAGAGTCAGTATATCTACAACTGTATCACTTTTTCTAAAGAACTGCAACACAGACCTTGCCAAGACCCGTATTGTCATCAAAAAGGGTCTTTGGCCTCTTGAAGAGTCATTTTATGTGACTAGATGAGTCTGGGGGTAGCAATCAGTATAATCCAGCTACTTCATGTAGGGTGGTCACTGCATGTTGCATTCTGCACAACATGATCATGCACTGGTCTGGTAGTGATGTGACTCTTACTGTTACTGCAGATCCCAGCTCCAGTCCTACTGTAACTACTGATGACCAACTGGCAGCTGTTGTAAGGAATCCTATGCATCAGGTTCATACACGGCATATAGTTATGCATGTAAAGAGGCGTGTCTAGTTGAGAAGTATGGACCATGACAATCAGGTTAGTGTTTCTTTTCTTGTAAAGAATAAAAAGCACATAGAATATGATTGATGCATGCAGTAATGTCTGTTGGTTATGCTCTATGTTGCATGGTCTACTGTAACTGTTCATCAAGTATTCTTTCTAATCTTTAAATAATTATTTTTTTTATTTCAGAACACATACTTATATTGCTATTGGTAAATGTCATGCCTGAGTGCTCACTGACTCTTGTTCAGTAATGTAGTAAGGCATCATATAACAAACAATAACATTCTGTTTTACACAATATATTCTTATGAGGTGGTGTATCTTAGTATGCACATTCTAAATGGCCTGAAGTGGTGCAATTAGTAAAAAGTGTTACTTCAGTAGTTAACATGAATTCATACCTTGCAAGTGAATGAAAATGTATCATATTCTTTTTTACATTATGCATCTTTTCCTCATTTTGAACTATGTTGTCTGTTAAGGTACTGCACATCAGATTATTTATTTTTGTCATACA
This sequence comes from Protopterus annectens, assembly GCF_019279795.1. NCBI lineage: Eukaryota > Metazoa > Chordata > Ceratodontiformes > Protopteridae > Protopterus > Protopterus annectens. The sequence continues at coordinate 649,821,438 of NC_056730.1, read as the reverse complement.
CAATAACTTGACAAAAACAACATAATTTGTATAGTGGTGAGGGTGAAGTGGCAGCAGTGTTTGCTTTCATGGCAGGATACTCATTTTCTTAATTTTCTTATTAACGTTTCAATGAATAATTGTGTATTCCTACTTTTAAACTGTAGGCACCTGCCAGCTGTAACAATGATAATGCATACAACATTAATGGTGTTAATTATTATAAATTTATGTTATGACACACATCTTTCTTTCCACATTTCCATGAGGCTTTAAACAGTACTATTAGAGGGATAAAGTGCATACAGCTGAAAAGGGTCCAAAATGTTCTCACTCTTTTTTTGTTTGTTTGTTTTTTTTTTTTTTGCTTTATTTAATAGCTTATTTCCCATCAAGTTAAACATTCACATGTGTGTGTGAAGCTCAAATTATAACTAAAACAAATATGCATGAATCACAGTAGTTGAATGTGTCACACACATACCCTAAATATAGGCTAAGTGATGGAGCAAGTGATTTTGAAGAGGTTCTGCCATGAGAGCTGGACAGTGAGTTGGTCAGATGTTGTGACCTACCTGGCACAGGTGATCATGCAGACACTGATCTGACAGTTCTGTGAGACCATAAACAGGACCTCAAATGAAAGGTTCTGCTAGAAGTAGATGAATGCTGACTTGGCCTGTATGAAATCCATTGTGCTTGTTCCTCCCTACTAATTACATTACTTTCTTTAGAAGCAAGTGCAGTCTCATGTGATCTGCTAACACATGTCTAAGCAGTACCCTGTCCTCTTCCCCTTCCAAGACTGACTCCTACTTGATTCTTGTAAGTCCAGACTAGTGTATGAATTAATGAGGTCACAGATGCTTAGTGTGCATTAATACTATGAATCAATTTAATTATGGTATTATCCCTACTGTCTGCCATTTCCATGTAGAGCTATAAATTTAACGTATACCCTGGAGGAGTCTGACCATTTCCAGATGATTCTCTGTGGCAGTGGTCTGTGCCCTAACAATGCCACAACACATTTGCTGCTGGGCAACCAATGCTTTATGTGTTTCCTGGGGTAGTTCTGACAAATTCCTGCTCCTGGTACACTTTGTAAAGGTGTCATTGTAGACATTAACAGCTCAGAATTTCTGCTATCATCCTGAAAGTGTTCATCTGTGTCTGGTGATACTGACATAGAGGTGCATGAGTTTTCTTCTTCTACAAATGTGAGTGTAATGTCAGTATGTGTGACTTTATGATAAACTGTCACTTCCTGCAGAATTACTAATATGTTGGGGTATGAGATCCAGTGATTAAACTTGGGAACTGTGTACCACATTCCTCAGTCTGCTCCCTAAATATAATTATCATCACCTTCAATGGCCACTCTGCTGCTGATATCCTCCAAATGTATTGGTGTAGTGGAACTGTTTGTTTCCACTGCTGACCCTGTAATAATGATTTTAAAACATTACCGATAAAGAAGTAGCATACACTACTGTATGCTGAGTAAGGAGGTATGGAGGATGCTTACCATGCATTCCTCTAGTGTTAAAAGGATAAGTATTGGAACCCCCCCCCAAGTACTGGTACAGACAATTGTATTCTGCCTTGCCTCTAGCACATCCAACCATATCATTTGTCCTCTTCTTGTACTATGTTAATATGCAGTTAGTTCCACCAGCAGTTTTAATACCCATAACAACTTGATTCTAGGCTTTTTCCATCTCAGCGTGTTTAGGCTACCCTTTTTCAAAAAGTTATCATCATATGCTTTAAGAGCTGCCATGAGAATGAAGTTTTCCTCATGGCTGAAATTTTCCTTTCAATGCCTTAATGCCTGGTTTTACATCACTACTGTACCTAAAACAATATGCCACAGTCATGCACAAAAATCATTGATCAAACAGCACAACAATGAAAGCATGCCTACCATCATCCAAAAACAAGTTACCTGACACAAAAACCATAATTAGTTACACATGCAGAGTCTTAGTCCAGCCACATAAGGTTGTATTGAACTAATGTTTACACCGTTATGAATACTTTCACAATAGTAAGGCAAAAGCAGTTTGTAATAGACCCATCCTTCTCCTACTCCTTTATTTATTCGTAATATTGTCATTGTTCATTCAGCAGTGACACTCAGAAATCTCTCAGAAAGGGCATATATATGTTGTATCAACAAAACATCCTTGATATTTCGATACTTAATTAAATCACTGCATTTCGAACATGTATACACAATCTCTAAATTACACTAAAATAAATTACCTCTCTGTGATCACTATGTGCTTCTACTGCTGCTGTAATGAATTTCCATTTACAAATGACAGCTTTACACTATTCATTTAAGTCTTTGTAATACACTCATCATATCAGTAAAACAAACATTTGTTAAATAAGCTCAGTAATCTTATATAATATTTAACTGTTTCACTGCAATTTCCAATATTTCTATTTTTGCTTACTTTAAAAGACACAGGTTCCTAAGCTACTTGCTACATAATTCAATTGATCACAAGTTAAAATGGCAGTATTACACTTATTTGCTTAAGTTCATGATCATTTACACATTTTTTATGTAAATTAGGACCTTTTACACTTATCTTTATGAATCGTAGTAATATACAAATGTGTAAGGCAACTTATTGGTGTAAACAGGCCTCAGCTATTCATGAATGTGACCTTGGTTTCACATGAATGCACTGGGGATAGTGGCAGAGTCAGCAGAAGTCCCCAGCAATACCTGGACTGCCACAGGATAACCGCAGCTAACCTCTAATCTGACAATGTTTAGAAAAGGCAAAAATGGAGTCATATGCATGTAAGTGTGTACAACCATGAAGCAAAACCCCTGTTGACCTAACATCAACTGTCACATCTTGTCAAATCAAAACACATAAAATTTGCTAAAAGTTGGTACATACACATGGCACATACACACAAATATTTATCTCAGAACCCCCCCCCCCCACACACACACACACACATAAACACAAATTTATACTGATGCTATACTACACAAGGAATGTAAAAATAAATTATTCCTTCATGACATTCAGGTGTAATACTCCAAAAACATATAAAAAGAAAGACATAGCATCAGTAACAGGTGTAAGTAAGATAAAAACTGAAGATTTTGTTAATTACTTTTATCCACCATATAATGAAGTGCAAATGTATTCCTTTAAAAAAACATGTAGGTGGCAAAGCATTCTTGGTTAAACCAAACTTGTCATTAATAATAATAGCACCAGGTCTAATGTGCCTTCTGGTTAACAGGATTTAGTTAGGGCGATGGCACACCCTAGAGTGAGTGGTTCCAAACCTGTGAACCACAGCCTCGCTCATGCTTTCTTCATTCTCTTACTGGCACTTCTAATAATGACAGCACCTGTGAATGTATGAGGCCACTCTATGAGCTGGTCTGGCAATGAAATCAAAATTATGCTCTACCTTCTGAGTGGTTCTCACTTGGATAAGATCCAGACATGTGTTCGATGATCTCCCTGGAAAAAGATTGACATCTGGCAGGAAGTTGGGTGAGCACCAAGAGCGCCTGCAGTTGACCAGGCAATTCATTTTCTTTTAATTAAAAAAAAAAGTTTTTTTTTTTTTTTTTTTTTTTTTTTAAGGGCATTCATCTTTAAGAATGCCCTTTGTGTCCAGTCAGTTTACGTCTTCCTCTTTTGCATGGAATTTGAATTCTAGAAGACGTTTGGACTACAGACAAAGGTACAAGTGATAGGTAGGTGTGTGCATGTGTGTGTGTTTAAGTGTTTAAGAGGTATGTATGTGTAAGAAATAGATAGGGGTGTGTGGATGTAAGAAGTAGGTAGGTAGGGGTATGTATGCATGTATTTAAGAAGTAGGTAGGTAAAGGTAGGGGACGTGTGTGTGTGTGTGTGTGTGTGTGTGTGTGTGTGTGTGTGTGTGTGTGTGTGTGTGTGTGTGTGTGTGTGTAAAATAAGTACTGTAGGTGTTTTTAAGATGGAGGTAGGGGTGTGTGTTTGTTTGCGTGTAAGTAAGAGGAGGGGTAGGAGTGTGTGTAAGGAGGGGGGGCATCATACCTCACAATTATCCAGATTTTTGCCTCATATTTTCACTTTGTTTCACATAATTTTTTTTTTTGGCAAATCATTAAATACTGAAATCAGAAAATAATGGAAGACATTTCAGGTTTAGACTTCATATCCTCAGAAAATGCATGCTAATGCAAACCTTGTTGTTCTATCTACTTTCTAACTAGGTAGGGGATGTATTCATACCTCTCAACTGTACAGATTTTCACAGAATGTCTAGATTTTTGCCTTATTTTTTTGGTCTGTTCCTCATAAAAATTCTGTTTTTATTTATTTATTTTTTTTGACAAATCACAGGGATGAGCTAAGGATTAAAGTTACTAAATAATGACATGTATATGCATTTCAGACTTCATATCATTTATTAAATGCATTCTATCACAAATCCTGTTATTCTAGCAACTTTCTAAATGTGTCCCTAGTTTTGGGCCTTTGTCCCCAACATTATAACAGGCTTTGTCCAGATTTCTTGTGCTAAGAGATTGAGAGGTATGGTGTGTGTGTGTGTGTGTGTGTGTGTGTGTGTGTGTGTGTGTGTGTGTGTGTGTGTGTGTGTGTGTGTGTGTGTAAGAGGAAGGTAGCATACTCCTCAGGTTTCCAGGTTTTTGCAGAATGTCCAGATTTTTGCCACATATTCCTACTAAAAAGTTGCTAAATAATAACAGACATTTGAGTTTTAGACATCATAGCCATTAGAAAAATGCATATTAACACAAATCTTCTTATTCTAGCAATGTTCTTGGTTCATGACAGCAATATCTATAATCTGTCCCTATTTATTTTAGGCTTTGTCCAGATTTTTTTGCACTAAGAGATTGAGGTGTGTGTGTGTGTGTGTGTGTGTGTGTGTGTGTGTGTGTGTGTGTGTGTGTGTGTGTGTGTGTGTGTGTGTGTGTGTGAGAGAGAGAAAGAGAGAGAGAGAGAGAGAGAGAGAGAAATGTCCTAGTCAGAGTTAGCAGGTGGAATTTATTTTTAAGTGCATTTTCAAGTAATTGTGAGCTTCAAGGGAAGATAAGTTTGCTGCTGCTTAGGCTGAGTTTGCTTAAAATGCCCAATTGTTTTGTTAAGCAAATGGTATCACTATTGTAGTATAGAATATTTAAGCAGTGTTAGTAGTACAGCAGGTAGCCTGCTTACATCTTGATGTAGAGATCTGTAGGTTCTACTCCCACAGCATGTAGATATGTATTTTAAGGGGGGTAGGGTGCTACAGTCCTGAGTACGTCTTCCTTTGGATGAGATGTCTATTAACTATGAACCTGTTTTTCAACTTGCCGCCCATCTCTATTGCAGTATACCAACTTACCATTTTTTGTAATGTAACAGGCAATTTATTCTTTAAGGGCAGCAGGCAATGAATTTGTAGATGAAACACTGAAATATAGTTGTTTTCTAGCAACAACCTCCATTAGTTTCAGATCTCTTTAATGTGGAATTATTCAGATGACTTTTACTTCTGCAGAGATTGTTCATATTGACTGATATTGGTGTATTGTAACGACAGAAGTTTGAGTGGCCTTTTATGGTTGAAATGTTCTGAATCAGACAGTTTGTCATTAATGGTTCATATGTTTTGTTTCATTGCTTACTGGAAAAAGGTTCAAAACTATAAATTTAAAACACGCTTTAGCAAGTGGTGCTGTATTATACAAAGGATATAATTCAATTATTATATATTATAATTAATACAGTCAGGAAGATGAATAAAAGAAATTTTGCATGGTCCTAAAAATGTGTGCAAGGGGGCTATGATTTGAAAACAGCCCAAAGGTAAACTTAACCTGCCACTGGCCAGATGCTTTTTCTTTGAATGTGGGTTTCAATGCTGTTTCAGTAAATGTGAGTTTCAAAGGTAGATATGTTTTAATGCTAAATCTGTTTTCATTGTAAGATTGTTGCTTTGTTTAGCAAATGTCTATCAGTGTTTGTGCTATTAAATTTGAAATAAAAGTTGTAAATTAAATCCAAACATCTGTAATCATTGTAGAAGTAAAGTATAAAACAGTATTCACATTGAGAGTTGTAAACAGTGTTTATGGCAACTGGGGAGAAATAGCCAAGTAATGGGACACTGGAATGGCTGTGTGGGGGTGGAGGCTGTGTGGGCTAAGTTGACGGGCTCTGGATTTGCACCCCCCTGCAAAAAATCCTGCAGGTTCCCCTGGTGAGCACCTGTCATCCCTAACAGGGATCACATACTCTGGTCCTTAATACAAACACAGATACAATGAACTACAGAAGTGTAGGCCAGCCCAGCTAGTTGGGTGGGTAAATCAGGTGTCTACATGAAGAAAATTCACATAAATGCACACAAAACTGCAAGCTGGGTATGCAAACCATAACAGTTGAAAGTGCAACCTACACAGAAAGTGTATGGTAAGATTCCAGGTGCTCCTTCCCCCCAAACAGACAAGCTTTGCACACATATAAAAGGATATCAGTTTGAAGGAAGATGCACTCCAACTATTTCAACTCGCATTAAAGTAAATATTGGCCCAATATGAAAATTCAGATGTGAATAAATGTTTAAAGAAATAAATATACTAAGCCATTGCAACAGCAGATGACATGCTTTTCAGAGTACTAGTAGTCATATCAGAAATGTTAAGGAAAATAGATGAGAGATAGGTAAACAATACTGCTCTTGTATCTCCTCTGTTTAGCCAACGAGGAAATCAACTACTACACTGGTCAACAGCATTGGAGAATTAACAGATTGGTTGAGGGTGCTGGTAAGTATGAATAAAACTATTGCCATTTAAAAAAAGAAATGCCATGTAATAAATGCTCTTTTCTGTATTCAACTGATTTCATTACTATATATAACTTAAGAGCATTTATACAGAATGGTAAAAGATGGACGGAGTGCTTTTGCTACAGTATTGCAATCAAATCAAAAAGAAATATTAAGCAAAAAATGCAGTATTTTGTCTTTAAATGATTTCATTACTGTATATAACTGAAAGAGGATTTAAAAAGAATGGAAATAAAAGGACTAAAGTGCTTTCAGTAGAGTTTTGCAACCAAAGTCATATCAGGCAGAAATTTCAAATATATTACCATTTACTGCTAGTAGACTGGGAATGTAAACACCACCAAGACTTGATACCAATACACATATTGTCCCCATGTATGCATAAGCATTTCCTATACATTTTAGTTTAATAATGATTAGCAACAATAAAATTGACTGATAATAATAGCTTGACTAATGTGTAACATTATGTGTAAATTTCTTGTGAATATTTCTTCTTTGTCCCCCCTTCTCTATTTTTCTTATTTTAATTATGCATTCCTCTTACATTCTTTATTTTCTTTCTGTCCCATTCTGTTCATTTTTTTACAGATCAAAACTCCACAGGAGCAGCCCAGCCATGTAACAACTAGATTAGGGAAAATTCACCCTCTGCTCACCCAGGTAGGTCCTCACATGGTCCAGACAGTGGAAGCCTCACTGAATGGGGGCTTTGGGACATGGTTGAGGACATGCTAAAGTAAGTCATTGACAGATGCCTTCAGCCAACTGAAGCATCTCTTCAGTGGATAGAAGACTCACTGTCCAAGTCTGAACCACTGAATCACCACAGGCTCCTGCACCATCCACATTGGAGTCCTTTACTGTAAAACCATCTGGCAGTGTAAACACTTGAGGCCTTGGGGACAGTGGGTGTTTGCTGGATACAATCCTCTTCACCCCTTTCTTCCCTTATCCTCTCTGTCATACACCCCTTTAGCTATTTCCCACCCACACTGCTCTCTTACATTAAAGAAAAAACTGAAAGAAAATGGTGGGAGTCTATCCCCTGACAAAAAAACATAATATCCTCCCTTTCCCACCTCCTCCAGTATAACCATCTAGATGTTTTCTTTCTATACTCTCTTTTATGTTGTGTTTCCTTTTTCAGTCTTTTCTATCTTTTCTATCTCCCTCTCTCCATTTTTTAAAAAAAAAAATCATCAGGCTGTCCAAATAAGAATACCCCTATACAAAATATTTTAAACCTCTTTATTTTTAAAAAATACTAATAACAAAAGCTGCACTGTCCACCACTTGCCTTAAGTCTTTCAGGTGTGACTGTATATGACCAGTGTCACCCTTAGTATCCGAGTATATATGAAGTCATTCAACGTCTAAGGTTTTCTCTTAGTCCTTCACATATACATAGCAATTAACTTCGTCCTCCACACTTCTGCTGTAAGCAGGTGAGTTTCTCAAAATGCCTTCACATTTACTTAGCTCAAATAATATGGGTTTATTGGATTTGCATATATGTGTAATGATGCCCTTCATGGATTCTTAGTCTTGACTTCAGTAATGCTGTCTATCCGTCTTAGCCTCTGCCACCCTTTTCTTCTTTTGCCTGTGATCTTTGCCAGTACCATTTTTTTCTGCAGTGAATCCTGCCTTCATAAAATGTGACCAAAGTATATGAGTTTTATTTTGCTATCATACATTCCAGTGAATTGCCTGTGATTATATTGACCAGTTTGATGTTTTTGCAATCCACAGAAATTTCAAAAGTGTTCTCCAAAGCTACAGTTCAACAGTGCCAGTTTTCCAGTGCACAACTGTACTTCTATTCTAGCTTTCACCACCTTGTGGCATCATTGGGAAAATCATAGCTTTGACTATAAGGACCGTTTTTGAAAAAGCTAAAGATGTAATATCTGTATTCTTTAAAATCTTATTCATGTTTGCCATGGCTTTCTTTCCAAGAAACACATATCATTTATTTCAATGGCTGGAGTCATCATCTGCAGAGATATTTCAGCCCAGGAAAATGAAATCCATCACCTGCCTCTATTTGTTCTTCATGTATATGCAAAGACATGATATGACTAGATGGCATTGTTTTTATTTTGAATAGCAAGTCAGCCTTTGCACTTTCTACTTTCACCTTCTTCAACAGCCTCTTGAACTCTTCATAAATTCTGATCATTAAAATGGTATATCTGCATACCTGAGGATCACAATATCTTAATACTTCTCCCACAATTCTTCTAACTCGCCATTTTGCATGGCATATTCAGCATATAAATTAAATAAGCTGTGTGACAATATACACCCTTCTTGCAGTCCTTTCCTACGTTTGCGCCAGCCATTTATTCCATATTCATTTCTAATTGTTGCTCAGCTTACAGATTCTTCAGGTGGCAAAAACGGTAACCTACTATACCAGTTCTTATGAGAACCTGCCATGGTTTTCTATGGTCTATGCAGTCAAAGACTTTATTCAGTAGTCAATAAAGCAGAAGTAAATATTTTTCTTGAATTTTCTTACTTTGTCTGTTCTCTTGTCATATGTTAGCAATTTGATCTCTCAGCTCTGGTGCCTCTGGCCATTCTAAAATCACACTATACAGCTGGCAGTTCTCACTACTTGCATTGCTGGAGTTAAGTTTGAAGGATCAGTAGCATTACCCTGTTGGCATGTAAAATAAGTACAATTGTTTGACAATTTATGCTCTTTTTTAACATTACATTTTATAGGATTGGAATATAAACTGACTATTTCCAATACTATGGCCACTTTTGTGCTTTTCAGGTTTGCTGACAAAATCTAAGCAGCCCTGAAGCAGCATCATTTTACAGGGTGTTAAACAATTCATCTGGAATTCCTTCACTTCTTGCAGCCTTGTCATTAGCAAGACTTTCAAGGGTCCATTTAGGCTCCCTATTGAAATTCTGGGACTTGCAATGCTGAATCCTGACAAGACAAAGAAAAAAGGCAGTTGAAGACCAGAAGCTGAACATCGCTCTTCTGCTATAAACTTCCTTTTTGTAGATGGACAAGCCCCTCAGCACACCCAAAGTTGAAGGCAAGCCCCCACCTCCCCAACCTACGTATATGATCTCTGAGATCACTGTAGAGAAATGGGAATATTTCAAGAAATGGGAATCTTGAACTTAGTATGGCTAAGTCTTGATTCACATTACAGGACTCGGCAATCCATGTCCTGATACGTCAAATGGTTACCCCCATTTAACATTATTCTCCAGGAGGTCTGGCTCTAGGTCACAGAACAAAATTATTTTATGTATCAGTGATGCTTGGATCTTTCTTATATATTTATTCCGTATACATCTATCACATATTGTAAATATATGTATGCAACTGTTTATCATAGAATTGTATAACAATAAGTTACTTGTGTTAAAATGTATACTTAAATTGATATCTGTATATAGTTTATATATATATCCTTTCTACTCTGCTGTCTTGCTTAATATTGTCTCTACCAACACCGCTTGTATTTACTATCTATTCTGAATGTTTATGTACCAGTATATTTATTGTCACTCAGAGCTTTTTTCCCCGGGCCTCCACTAAAAATGGATTCTTTCAGCCCAGTGGACTTTCCCAGTAAACAAATGTCAATAAATAAATAAATAAATTTCCTAATAGCTTCTGCTTCTGGTATGTCCTACCTACTTTATCAAACAAATATTTCATATGAAAAAAGACTCATCAAAGTACTAGGGGCTTGTTGAGCATTACTCTTTGAGAAAAGTCTAGAGCTAATTTGCTTGCAGCAGTAAAAATATTTATAGCCAAGTAACAAACATTTAATGATGTAGTTTAAAATTCTGAAAGGATACAAACATTACTAAATTACTAGAATTATGTAAAATAAATGTACTATATGAGCCATTGCATGAGATACGCCTCAAACAGTAGCCATGCTGAAACAAATCTCCACAAAGCCCAACCACTGGAAAAGAGCTGTAAAAATTCCGGGATGTTCTTAAGCCAGGAAGACACATCAAAATCCACCTAATATTTCCTCAATGTCACAGCAACAAAGTAGAAAATTTACAGTAAACAGCATTCTTTAGTTTAGCTCTGTGCTTCCCTAGTTCAAATCTAGCTCTAAACACTGTTGTAGAATGTACTTCCTGACCAATCAAGCAGCAGTAACAGAGATTGATGAAAATCAGCAAGCAGCAAAGACAAGCATTTAATCCTTCTCCAGACTAACATGTATCCGAATAAAGACTGATGGGCAATGGAAATCTAGTTCAGAACAGACAGTCTAACAGCACGAGTCTCTATTTGTGATCTCCTGATCCTCTACTTTCCTAATCTGTCGCCTAGATATAGGTAAAACTAAACACATCAAACTGTAAAGATGAAAGCTGTAGAAGGCAGTGAGCAACAATAACAGCTTCCACTTTTTGCTCTTAACTTTCTTTCTTTAATCACAAACTTTACTGAGACCAAATAGCCAATGGCAATGTTCCAAGCCCAAATTATGTCAGGCTGCAGTGGTGGCAGTAGTGGGTGACATGATAGTAAAGGAACAGGCAGCAATACAGACAAGGCAGATATATCTACTTGCTTGAAATGACCAGGAATGCAATACAACTTCACATTTTCTGAACTTAAACAACCCAAGCCTACAGAAAATAGACTTCAGGGACTGAAGTCCAGTACTGCACAGGATTGCATACACAACATATTTCAGCTCGGCAGTAAGTTACAGACGTCTTGCTCAATTTGTATATAACTGAACACTCACAACAAGTATTTTGCCCTAATTTATCATCTATATGCTACTAATATGTTCAGGTATACCACCCAATGAAAGCTACTAAAAATGCTATAATGCCAGGAGAAATGTCAGGCTAAAGGAAACAGATTTAAACATGTAATCTATGTCTTCTTTCTCCTCTCTCTTGTTTGTCTGAAATCCTTTGTTGTTGTTGTTATTGATCTTGTAGCTTTTGAATTTATGACATTTATCTTTTTGAATATTAAAGAACAGGGACTATCTTTTGAAGTGTGGTGTATCACCAGACTTGCTGGTTTCTTTTGTGAATGTAAAGAAAAGAGATTAAAGACCAGAAATTGTCATTTTGTATATGTAATTACTGCAATCTCTGATGGATTTAAAGGGATGCATTATCACTACACGTAAGGAAGGAGTCATGGGAAGTGAACAGACTTCAGTATGCATTATCAACTTCTACTGTTTTAGGACAGATGTGATTAAGCATGTGATTCTGAGAAACTTTGCTACAAGAAGCAAAATAACTAGTCAAACTATTTTTTCCAAGCCACCAACAAGATAATTATGTCTTGTGAGGAACACTGTGGGCTGGGGGGAATTGTATATAACTGTGTGCTCTGCTATGAAGAATCCTGTCTAGTTAGTGGTGGACACATCTGTGAATACTAATTATTAATTTTTCTTACTTATGACCAGGACAGTACTCCTGTAGTAAAAGATAGTTATGGATCGGGATCTTAGATTTTTCTGTCAGCATCCTGTGCGTGTGTGTATTTTTATGTCTGTCTTTGTGTGTGTGTGTGTGTGTGTGTGTGTGTGTGTGTGTGTGTGTGTGTGTGTGTGTGTGTGTGTGTGTGTGTGTTTCACAATAGGCTGATGTCCCATGTCTAGCTGTTTCTAACCTTGTGTGTTGTTTTATAGGATAGGATGTGACTCAGATAAGCACAGAAAATGGAAGTATTATTCAAATAAACTATACTGCATAGTGGAATGTGATTCAGACACAGTGGCTGATGGTCAAAATGATCTTATTTAGTATTTTATAAGTTGTTCAGTGTGTCCCAAGCTGGTAAGCACTTTCTAAGTAAAAGCTGCTGAGTGGTGCTATAATAAAGCAGAAATGTGGATGGCTCTGAGACACAGAGTCATGAAACTCTGACTGTGGCCAATATCTTGCATTCAGTTAGGGGCCCAGATGCTGAGTGACCCAGTGTCAGTGGACAGAAGAATGATAAGACATGGGTGTGTTCTCCTTTCTCAGGAATGATGGTGTGGGAACATGCAAGGTCATCTCAAAAGGTATCACTAATCCTGACAGAGACCGAGGAGTAATGACAAGGGCTATAGCCTAAGATGTTTTGAGATGGGCTTCTGAAATGCATGTCACCATGGAGGTTGAAAATGCCTAACATTATGCACATTGCATGCTTTATGTATTATTTATTTATTTACTTACTTATTGACATTTGAATTTATACAGTATGAAGGCAGGGCTGCACCATTTAGCTCCACAGATGGCCAAAGTATGATGGCCCTTTGCTTGTCTGCTCCTCCCTAGGCCTCAGGACATTCTAACAGGCCAAGAAGATTGTCCTCATCTGGAGAGATTGGTCCCATCCATAAAGGAATACATCCAGGGCTAGCTCTAGGCAATACTTAAGATGAGTAATGCACATTGATTTACGTTCTTAAAAAAATGAAGTTCTATTTTTAAGAGATGAAATCCAGGAATTATACATTTGATTTCTGTTCATTAGTATACAGATAGTTAGAGAGTAGGCAGTTAGACAGAGTTAATCTGTGTGTGTGTGTGTGTGTGTGTGTGTGTGTGTGTGTGTGTGTGTGTGTGTGTGTGTGTGTGTGTGTGTGTGTGTGTGTATCTATACAGCTATATGTATGTATATATGTATGTATCTATCTATATATATATATCTATATATATATATATATATATATATATATATATATATATATATATATAAACATATATATATATATATATATATATATATATATATATATATATATATATATATATATATACACACATATATATGTATATATATATATATATATGTGTGTGTGTGTGTGTGTGTGTGTGTGTGTGTGTGTGTGTGTGTGTGTGTGTGTGTGTGTGTGTGTGTGTGTGTAATGAAAAAGAACAAATGACCCAAATATGACATTCATTAGGTCAACAACAAAAGGTTGACTGTAAATGTCAACATGCTACTATGCATATGCCAAACAAAAATCTCAGCACATGAAAATCACCGTTTTTAAAAATATCCTAAAATATTGTTTTTTGCAACGGCAAGTGCCCCTGCACCTACCATTTGGGAAGTATGCCACCACACCTCCTGCTAATAATAAACACCAACTCTAGAGTCGCATAATGTCAGGGAAAGGGCATATTTCCCTACCCAGAGAACTGCATGATCTTGAACACCTGTCAATCACCTGTGTAGTCAACTAAAAACAGATAATGACCTAAGGAGGATTCATCCATATTCAGTTCCCCAATATCGCCATATATATATATATATGTGTGTATATATATAATATATATATATATATATATATATATATATATATATATATATATATATATACAGTCATGCACTTTGGGCAAATGGTTGATAGTTGTACAAGATCACACAATACACAGAGCTGAGTAATATGTCCTTTCCCTAGTATTGTGTGATCTTGAAGTTAGACTATACAATTAGGAGGAGTTGTGAGGAGTACAACCACCCACACTGGGTGTGCAGAGTGGCTTGCCCACTGCAAAAAAAAATGTTTTAATGTTGCATGCTCCAAGGTTATGTCATGAAGCATGCACAATGACATGTCAGTATTAATTTTTTTGATTATTTTGTGTTGATATTAATTGTACCAGCATTTGGGTATTTCTTTTTAAGTACATCCATATATATATATAGATAGTTTTTCCAGCAACCTTTCTTATGGGATTGAGGTGCAGCAGGGTAAGGGGAATTTTCCCATTACCGTGCAATCTCAGAGTTGGAATTTATAATTAGCAGGGGCTGTGAGGGGTGAAGGGTGGGGGTTCACCCCTAGAAAAAAATTAGGTTAAATTTTTATTGTTTTTGATCATTTTATGTTCAATTTAAAATTATTGTTCTTTCTTCCTTTGCTTTTATGAGTGTTCAATGCTGATGACACTCTTTTATGTATATGTATATATAATAGTATATATTCAGACTTTCGAGCTTCTGAAGGGAACCCATATATATAAATATATGGGTTCCCTTCAGAAGCTCGAAAGACTGAAATCTCGAATTTCAGTATCTCGAGCCCAATAAGCTGAATCTACAGAACAGTGAAAGTTTAAAAGCGTGAAATTCAAAACCTCGAATACCGGAGATTTTGAATTTCGCGCTTCTAAACTTCTGCTGTGGTCATGTATTTAGGTAAGTGTGTGTGTGTGTGTGTGTGTGTGTGTGTGTGTGTGTGTGTGTGTGTGTGTGTGTGTGTGTGCGTTAAGGGGTTTGGGTAGGGGCTGTAGTGTGTGTCAGTGTGTTTTGTTGCTGTGATGTGTGTGTGCGAGGAGAATGTAGCTTGTGTGGTGGTGTTTTTGTGTGTTTGTATGTAGTGCGACCTCGGAGTGAGAATATTTAAGTAGGGGGGTGTGGGGGGTGCAGTGGGGCTTGCCCCCTGCTTTCATGTAGTAGAGAGATTATGTTTGTTTGTGTGGAGAATGGTGTGTGTGTGTGTGTGTGTGTGTGTGTGTGTGTGTGTGTGTGTGTGTGTGTGTGTGTGTGTGTGTGTGTGTGTGTGTGTGTGCAGTAGTAGTACCGTGCAATTCAAAACCTCCGGTATTCGAGGTTTTGAATTTCGCGGTTTTCAGTTTTCGTTGTTGTGTGGATTCGGCTTCTTATGCTCGAGATACTGAAATTCGAGATTTCATTATTTTGAGCTTCTAAAGTGAATCTATATATATATATATTTGGGAACACTTCACATAATCGAATTATTAAAATCTCGATTTGCATATGGTCGAGACCATATGATCGAGATTTTAATAAATCGAATGTGTGTAGTGTTCCGAAATAACACTTTACTTACCTGAATACGTTACGTGCACACAGAGGCAAGTATTGTTGCATGCCTTGTGTGTACGTAATGTATTTTTTGTTTCGTGGTGTTGGCAGGAAGTAAAGAAATCTCCCGTTTGCTTCCGCATACAGCGCAAGACGGAGATTTCCATCTCCCACTGTAGCGATCTTGGAGTTGGTATATTTAAGTAGGGGTGTGGGGCACAGCCCCCATAGAAGTGCAGGGGCGAAGCCCCAAAAGCTAACTTGTGTTTTATTTTTGTTTTAATGGTTTCCCTTCAGAAGTTCGAGTTTCCGAAACTCGAACTTTTGGTTTCGGTTATTTGTAGTTCGAGATTTCGGAAATTCGATCTTCTGAAGTGAATCCATATATTTATATAGAGCCAGATATAGATATACATGAATATTTATAAAATGGACAAGGAAAACTGCCCAGTCTACTTGCATCTTGGGTCTGACTTTAATATTTTAGACCACAGTTATATTCATAATCTCAGTGTTGCTGATTTAGTTTCAGGTTGTCAGGCTTGAGAAGATTTGCTTTACTGAGCCTGGATTCAAGAACTCGAGTGAATTCCATTGTTAGTAGCTTTATATTTGTAGTTTTTGCTATATTATGTGAAAAAATGCCATTTACAATATATACCTCTATCAGACAGTCAAATGTAGATAAATAAGTAAATAGAATAATGTTCACAGGCTGCAAACCAAACAGCTAATGTTCATGTGAAAGCACTGAGAAAATAAATAGCTCATTTAAGTAATCAATTCTTTTGAAATCACAGCTAAGAAGCCAGTTCATTAGCACAGGCATTAATGATAACCCTCTATGTTGAGAGATTTGTTGGGTCGAAGGATTTCTCTGGACAGCAATGTAATGGCCTAGTACTAACTCACCTTTTAAAAGTCTCAGTTAAAGAGCATGGGCATATATCTTTAATAATGAGACATAAAAGTATAGCCAAATCAATTACTGTGAACAGGTGGATCACAGATGTAACTCACTGAAGTTTCTTGGCTACTGTACTTGTATGCAGTTCATTAATTATTTCTAATTGCATGAGCGTCTTCTGCGTGGAGACATGCGTGAATGGGCGTACCTTTGTTGAACGTTGTGCATCAGGCCTGGCAAGTCGGTACGTAAAAATCAACTGCCAATCATTAGCAGACCGGAGTTCCACTGTGGCGACCCCTAAACAGGAAAAGCCGAAAGACACAAACAAACATGCAATACTCTGCAGACACCTTCACGTCTCTCAGTATGACATCTTCCCGTATACTACTTCTAACTAAGAGCTATACCTTCTATGGACAAATCTGAGGTATGCAAGTAAAAACAGCACTCATTGCTCAAAAGAACAGTACATGGGATGCCATCTGGAAAAATGGCTACCATAAGACAACATAATTCATAGGTTCATAGGTGTGTACTAGGCTAATGTCCCTGGAGCCTTTACAAGCCTAGCCTATAGAAGTCCCCTGGAATCATGCAGCTTGACGTTAGTTCCCACTGCCTCTATCAAGTAGAGCCAATGGAGTGATCTCCAGGATGAACTTTCTATTTCCCATCCACTCACCAAGATTTCTCTTGAAGAGGGCCAGTGAGATGCTCTGCTTGACATGTTGATAAAACTGATAATCAAGCAAAACTGGAGGGAATAATGGCATAGATCAGAGGGCATGTAGACAGCTGAAGACAACAGGTGAAAGATTTTCCTGCTAGGAAATGTAGCAATTAGTTCCAAATGACAGTGCAGATTTGATTGATTTACTCTGCCGGTATTTGTTTTTATTCTGTCTTAAGTATGAATTCATGTTTCAGAAAACAGATATACAGATAATGTAAGGTTATTAGAGAAATTAACAACTCACAGTAAATGTAAAGTAGAAAACTTGTTAGATTGACAGTGTTTTGCATTTGCCATATGGATATGTCAAAAGAGGGAGTAGTGAGTATAAATTAACAAAATTTTGGAAAAGAATGGAGGGCAGAAAAATAAACAATGGCTTCTGCACTATGGACCAGTGACAGCACAGAAGGTACTTTACTTGTAGAACTGACCACAATGCAGTCAAAAATGCAAGGACTCTCCTTTAGACTGCAGCTTAGAGTACCACCAAATGTCATCCACAGGACGCAGTCAGTGTACCATTCCAGTCCACTATACAACAGCCACTACAGATGGAAACAACACTGGTTTAAAAGGGACAAGCATGTGACCATACTCACCAAACTCCATTTCATAGAAAACTATCACTGTTCTGAATGCTGCAGGCATATGCAGGTATGGTGACGGCAGTAGCTGTGGATTATTTTCTGCACGACAAAGTCATTGTCTGCTGCAGGCAATTTGCACCTGCAGTTATAGTGGCACTGATAGTCTGCTTCTGAGTGCATGTGTCTCTGAGACCTACAAATTAATTTGGGTTAAACTATATCAATGCTTTGTAGTATGCTGAAGTAACTCAGTATGTTCCAGGAGTCCTCTGGTACCTTTAGTCATGAGGGTAATGCTCTGGAGAATATCCAAGAATACAAGTATTTTTCTGTCTGGTCAGATCCATCACTACCATTAAGCCTTCTAATTAATAGATTAGAGGAAAACAGTCTCTGCCCTGCTTCAGACATGCTCATCACTCTGATGACTATACTGGCCAAATTAGCAAGGGGATACTGCTCTCCATCCTTGAGTATGTCCTGTCAGAACGGGGAATATATAACCTTGGTATCCAATGATTTTAATATATCATTTGATGAGCATGAAGCATCCTTCTTGTTTTCCTGTCAAACCTATCCAACACCTTTTGGGGCCATTCTGTCACTCCAAAACTGTAAGTTAGGACAGGAAGAGCAAACTGGTTTATAGTCTGAACTTTGTTTCTAGACGTCAAAGCTGTTTTCAGTGTTAATTTTAGCCTTCTAAAATATTCCTTACTAAGTTTTATTCACATCTGTTCAGGTTGTATTGTTGATCCTTCATCAGTTCCCAAATATTTATATACTCCCTCTTGTTCAAATTCTTTTATTTCACATTCCTGTCCTAAACTGATGTTTTCTAGCTGCTGCAGTTTTCCTCCTTTAAAAGTTGCCTTTGCACATTTATCAAGACGAAATTACATTCTTATATCATCTGAAAAAGTTTTGATCACTTGCAGTTGTGCTTTCAGTTCCTCATCTGATGAACTATACAGTTTTAAATCAACTGCAAAAAGAAGATGAGAAGTCTTTACAATTTGCTGTTTTCTTGGAGCCAAATTGTAGCCATGACTGTTAAGTAGACAGTTTAATGGGTTAAGGCAAGACAAAAGTGCAGCAGTGACAGAGAGTCACCCTGGAATATCCACCTTTGAATTTTTATCCCTGGAATATTAATTAATTTGTCCCTTATCATGGCTTAACTGCAAAGTGGTTTGCCACTGTTTTATGGTCGCTGTGATATAATCAATCAATGTGTAGGGTGTATCTTATACATTTTTAAGCAATCTTTTTTCTGTGAATGTGGGATACTGTCAAATGCTTTTTGGTAGTCTATCCATGACATATTTAGATTCTTCCCCTTTTTACAATTCTCCATTATGGATTTATTTAACAACAAATGATCATTTGTTCCATATGACTTTCATTTATTACCCTTTTGCTCTATTGCCATGATTGAGTTTTCCTCTAAATGACTATAAACTCTGTCGGCATCAATTCCACTGCGTAGTTTATACATCGTTGGAAGGCAAGTTATTGATCTATAGTTTTTAGGATAACTTGCAGATTTGCTCTTAAGTAGGAGTATTGTTTTTCCTGTTGTTTACCAGACTGGTGTCTGCTCGGAGTGGGCATATAAATAGTTTTTACTCATGGCTAAATCTTCAGGTAAAGATGTTAATACTTTTAACTAAAAGATAGCTGCTGGATCTGGGCCTGGGGTTTTTCAATTAGAAGCTTTTCTTAACTTTGTTTCAATCTATCTGGCCATTACTTCATCCCATTTCATATTCTTTACATCTGAACTTCTTATTCTTTCTTTTACTTCTATCCATTTAGCATCTTTGTTACATTCCACAGGATATTCATAGATATTTCTCCAAAATGTATATATATTTTTTTTCTTTTTTTGGTGGTGTTTCAATTCATTTTGCCTTGTTTCCCAGTTTTCTATAAATCTTTTTGGGTCATCAATAAATTGTTTATTTTGTACTTTTCATTTATATTTGCCTGCATATCTTCTAAGTTTTTCTGCCTGTGCTGATATTTTTCATTTATTATTTGTTATAGTGCATGATAGATCCTGATGTGTTTTGATACTGTGCATTACTTTTATCACATCTATCTTTCTAAGTATTTTTGTTGATCTGTTCCCTCTTCTGTACTCTTCTAACAGTAACACTTCTTCCCCAGGATTTATGAAGCTCGGTGCAAGGACGGCATTAGCCTTGCGCCGACCATGCAGCATAGAGATGGCGCAGCAGCATCACATGCGTATTAATGAAGGCACGCTGCCGCAACGGTCACGTGTATAGGAAATGTGCGCGAGTGCAGGGGGCATGTCCAAGCGCTGTGCGGAGGCGTGAACATGTCGGATGCAAACGCGCAACCTAAAATGCTGACTAGTACAGCCTGCCTCTAAAAGTAATCACTCCTGTCAGTGTCCGTGGATACTGAAATGCATGCAAAGCATGCAAGACAGTTTTGCGAACACCAAAATAAAAAGTAAACACAAAGGCATGTAGCCGAATATTGAGTCCCCATCCCTCGAACAAATGACATTTAAAACCCCGTGCCTGTATTCCATTGTAGTGTCGATAGTTATACCAAGTGGAAGCAAAATGCATTGTGTTAGCACGCCGCCAATTGCTAAGCCTAGCCCAATGGTTAGGGTTACCACCTGTCTCACATTGTGAGGGGCAGTCCCCCTCTAGGCAGTTGTGTCCATACCAAAACCATTATAAATGTCAAATGTCCTGCGATTGTAGGACATAATTATGCCCCATATTTTATGTAATAGTCCCATACAATACTTATTTCCATATGTAAAATACCTAAATGTTACAAGAAACAGAATAAGCAAGTAAACAAAACAGAATAAGCAACTAAACTGCTACAACAATAAGCTTACATTTAGGCATAAAACTAAAGTACTATCCTTTGTACTGACCATGGGTATGTGTTGGCCTGTAAAATCTGATGTGTGTCCCGAAAATGTCCCATCTTGGTCATATGAAAAGGTGGCAACCCTACCAATGGTCAGAGCATTCGCCCAATATCTGCCCATTCATGGTCCAAGTCGTCCTTGTCAGGATGGACCAAAGATGAATGGGTATTACCCGGGTCTACCTACCATGTCATGAAAGATAAGTATTTGCATGTACCTATGTGTGTCAAGTACAGCATGTGGAAGATCAAAAATGCTAGGGTAGTCCTCACAACCATATTGGTACCAGAGATATATAGTGTACGCAATGTGTTCTGTTGACTGTGCCATGGGCCATCAACCAGAGAAGGAATGGATGGTGTCTGTGGAATATGCGGGTGGAGGGTGATGGGTAATGTAATAATTCACCAAGGGGAGACTGGGTTGGATGCACAATAGGTGAACTGGAGGTGTACGAGGGAGCAGTGGGTGAATCAGAAAGATAACCAAAGAACAAACATTCACATCCACAATACAACCTGACAGGCCATACTGTAGAACACAATCCCACAAACATATTAACATTAAAATGTGCGATATACATGTACAGAAACGTTACCGGCACATACCCACATAATGGTCTGGCCTGAACTGAGCCACCCAACCCCAACACACCTGGATACATAATTGAATACCCATCATCCCCTCCACAGCACACCACCCCCCCCTTCCTGAACGTCCACCAAAACCACCCATACTCGAGCTGCTAGCTTGGCGCAGCCATATCTGCACATAGTGACCGCTACTCATATCTGGTAGGCAGTCTCACCCTAGGCAGTCTCAGGATTGCAAACTATGTATCCCTTGCATGTATAACCCTACCTTATTTTCGTAAAGCCAAAGGAATTGAGGTCATCGGTCCCCACAATTTTTGGATATCCCTCATGGGATAAGTATCTGTTCTAAACATTAGACTTGGTGTCATGACACGATGTCCAGTCCTGTAGACATCTGGACACAAGTTGTATGAGCAGTAGTTGTCCACAAGACTGCTCAGCCTCCAGCTGGTTTAAACACCTGACCGTGATGCACGTCTCCCCACGTGCATTATCGGGAATATATACCTTACACATTCGCATAGTGGCAGTTAGATATAGGGTGATTAAGGCGCTTTAAAGCAGATGTAAGTAGGGTTACCACCTGTCCCACTTTGCGAGGGACAGTCCCTTTTTGGGCAGTTGTGTCCTGACCAAAAATAATACAATGGCAAATGTCCTGTGATTGTAGGAAATAATTATGTCCCATATTTCATGTAACAGTTGCATAAAACAGTTATTTCTGTATGTAAAATACTTAAATGTTACAAGAATCAGAATAAGCAAGTAAACTGCTACAAGAATAAGCTTTCATTTAGGCAAATAAGTAAAGTTCTAAACTTTGTACTGACCGTGGGTATGTGTCAGCCTGTAAAATCTGATGTGTGTCCCAAAAATGCCCCACTTTGGCCATTTGAAAAGGTGGCAACCCTAGACGTAAGCGGGTATGCAAGCGTGTATGCGCAATGTAAGTGGTGGTGATTCAACGGTATGGGAAATGTAAATAAGCATGCAGGTGTATATGCACATGTATGTACAGACCGATATATATATATATATATATATATATATATATATATATATATATATATATATATGTAGATATAAAGAATGAACATGGTCACAATATAGCAGTCATAATGAATGTGAAGGGAAACAGCAGTGGAACCCCCCGTAATATTTAGTGCTGTTATATATCAGGATGGCCAGAGGTGAGCACACCTCTGCATCCCCAACCACAGGTAGGATGTTAAAAGTGGAATTAACGATGTCCCTGTGCTAAGTCTGACTTTCAGCTAGGTACAGGGCAGTCCCGGTCCCCAGTCAGACAAGCCTAAACCTGGATGACCACATGAACACCCTGACAATCATATACACGTATGTGCCAGGACTATAGGATTTGGAGGTCTGAATATACGTTCAGTGAGTCAACATGCGGCAAGGGTCCAGAGCAGTAGGGAATGGCGCATGTGTAGTAGTGTGGTTTTCCCAACAGGAAAATGGATGCCTGCTGTATTAGTGAAGTGTTGACTCGTGTGTTCGGGTAACTATGAACCATGGGTGTAGTGGTTAGAGCATCCGACATTGCCGTTTCAACTGCAGCACACACCATTTATGACACGTAATCTGTATACGAGCATATCTTGCTAATTTTATGCTGTATAACTATATAATACCAATTAAATGTGAACTGGGGTGATGTATCACAGTAAGAATGTAGACGGATTTTGCATGACCTGAATTCGCGGTTAAACAGAAAACCACAGCTGAAAAGTGTTGTACTCACCCTTTGTCCAATGGCCCTTGTTCCACCCAGCAACACAATATACCGCGTCGGCCAGACCTGACGCCAGGACCCTACACATCACAATCAATGTGATTTACCACTAAGCCATGGCAGTTATACCTAACGTCGATGTTATCACAAACATATTAGACAGCACAGTCATTCAACAGTATGATCAAAGTAATTAAATCATATAGATGTGTATGCATGCGTACGTACACACATATATATATATATATATATATATATATATATATATATATATATATATATATATACATATAGGGTAACCACCTGTCCCACATTGCGAGGAACAGTCTCTCTTTGGCCAGTTGTGTCCTGTACACGTAGTGTCAAATGGCAGATGTCCTGAGATTTAATGACAAAAATATGTCCTATATCTATGTAATAGTAGCATAAAACAGTTATTCTGTATCTGAAATAGCTAAATGTCATTAGAAACTGAATAAGCAACTAAAATGCTACAAGAATACGCTGTCAATTAGGCATAAAAGTGAGGTCCTGTCCTTTGTATTGGCTCCAGGTATTTGCCGGCCTGCAAAATCTTCATATTTGTAACAAATAAGTCCACTTTGGCCATTTGAAAGGGTGGCAACTATATATATACATATACATATATATATATATATATATATATATATATATATATATATATATATATATATATATATATACACAGAACGACCATGGGAACAAGAAAGCAATCATAACGAATGCAAAGGAATATAGCTGGCCAGAGGTGGCCAAAATCCCTGCATCTCTAACCACAGGTAGGATGCTAACAGTGGGAGTAAACTTCTCCACGTGTAAAATCTGACTTTCAAATGGGTACAGGGCTGTTATGATCCCCAGTCGGACAAGCCTAAACCCAGATGACCACATCAGCAACCTGACAATCAAACACATGTATGTGCCAGGACTATAAGCTTTGGAGGTCTGAATATCCTTGGAGTGAGTCAACATGCAGCACAGGTCCAGAGCAGTAGGGAATAGGGAATGGCGCATGTGTAATAGTGTGGTTTTCCCAACAGGAAAATGGATGCCTGCTCTGTAAGTGAAGTGTTGAGGTATGTGTTCGGGTAACTATGAACCATGGGTATACATATAAATGAAGCAGAACACCAATAGTGTAGTGGTTAGAGCATCCGCCTAATGAAAAGGCATTCACAGTTCAAGTTCGGCTATAGCACATATCATTTTCCTTGTGGAATGAATGTTGCTCTGCTGTGAAAGCCGACATTTAAACATGTAAAAGTGAACATGTGTATTGCATGGGACTACTAACCACATCCTTTCAATCAAAGTGGTACTGTCATAATGAATAAGGCAGAAGTAAGCACAAATAAGTGGCAGTAAACATATGTAATGCACAGTAAGCATAGGAAGTGTGCCTGTGCGGGTGTAAGCAGCTCCCAGCATAGGAAATGTATGTTTGCATGTACAGATGTAATATATATACACATCTATCTATATATATATATATATATATATATATATATATATATATATATATATATATATATATATACACACACACACACACACACACACACATACACACATATATATGTGTGTATAGATATATATTTACATACATGAAATATATATATATATATATATATATATATATATATATATATATATATATATATATGAAGAATGAACGTCGTAACAATAAAGCATACACAAGGGATGTGAAGGGAATCAAGAGCAATTATGGTATTATATACTGCTTTCAGCGTATGTCATAAAAAGCTGCCCAGGAGTGAGCAGAGCACCACTACTCACACCACAGGCAGGGTTTTACCAGTGGGAGTAACATCGATGAATTGCTAAGTCTATTTTACACATGGACGGAATGTAGTCCCATGCTGGGACCTCCAAAAATTGGAAAGCACAAATGGCCCTATTCCATAACCCCAGGAAATGCACGTATGTGCAAATATATATGGTGGGAGACCCTGTGAATACACGAGATGTGACAAAATGTGTGTAGGGCCCCAAACGCTCTGGAGAGGGCAATGTGTAAAGGTGTGTCATGGCTGCGATAACAAGTGGATAATGGATGTTATGTGTGTAAATTCAACACGGGTGGGGTGGAGGAACTATGGGTATGCAATTATGGATCCAAGCGTGCCAGGGTTGGATGGCCCGGTTCTAATGGACTGCCCCGTAAGCTAGTTCGTAATAGGTATATATGCATACACACATGCAGACAACAGTATGTTGAAGTACATTCTCTGTAACACATGCATTCCATTTGTTGACATAAATAAAAGGAATGTTCACATATAAACATCGACAGTAGATGGAATAATAGGCTGTGCAGAAAAGGGATGGGTCAAATCACACTGTATCACATTCCAATTACCATCGGTAATCCGTACATGAACATATTGCGACATCTGTCCGCTGTATAACATGCTAAATACCGATTACAAGATAACTGGAGTGAAGTGTCGGTGTCATAATGAATAAGGCACTAGTATGCTGGTGAAGCATATGTAAACACCATTAGACATGTATAAGTGTGTATGAGCAGGGAATGTATTGACACAGATGTATATAGATATATATATATATATATATATATATATATATATATATATATATATATGTAAAATCATATATATATATATATATATATATATATATATATATATATATATATATATATATATATATATATATATATATATATATATATATATAGATAGATAGATACATATATATACACACACACACACACACACACACACACACACAGATATATATATACAGCAAGATATAAATATACATGTATGCATACATATGCAGATATATCTGTATATATTAATGTAAATAGATATATATATGTTACAGTAAATATACACATGTATATACCTAGGTTATGTTACAGCAGTTATGGGTAACATATGTTCAGACTGGGCATATGTTGGTGGGAGGTCCAATAAACAAACGTCTACCCCCCCCCCAGCTAGGCCGATGAGACATACAGACACACAATAAAAGTAAATACAACACTGCTTCCCAGACCACCGTCAGGAAGCCACCATTGGGAGAGATCTACAAGGTCTACACTTTAAACATGGACAGTGATGTCCCTTGTGGGACACCAAAAATTTTGTTCTTCCAGGCAATGCCAGTAAGGATTACTGTGACCAGGATGTAGCTGTACAAGGAACAGTAGGTTGTGCAAGCCTGATAACACATGGGTTAACACAACGTATGACATGTGTCCCGACACGGGGAGAGTGGGCAGTGTGTAGGGGTGTGTTCATACCCCACCTGCGCCCACAGTAAGGATGAGTGCTGTAGAGTAGTGGCAGGTAGGGGAACTATGGGTATGCGATTATGGGCCTAGGCGTGCACGTTTTGGCTGGCAGACATGTATTAGGAATGCCCCGTGGATGTAAGTAATATTCCGATGTGGGTATAGCAGATGCCCATACCTCCCAAACCTTAAGAGCACATCTACTGGATAGTCTGTAAACCAGTGGGGGAACACATGGGGACCATATCATTGAACTGTCCCCGATTACCAGGGACGTCCGTGATTATGAATCAGAATCTAACACAGTCCCAACTAAACCCTCCTAGAACTAGTGATATTAGGAGGAAAGGTGGTGGAATACATGTAATGAATAATGACAACATGTAAGAGTCCTAAACAGCATGTACCTCAGACAATGTGTATGAATACATATGTGCTCTGGGTCCGTCAATGTGTCAGGTTAATAGCACCAACCTTCTAAATGTGTCCCTGAGGTTGTTATGCAGTGTCCCTTATTCAGTGTTCATTCTTCCCCATTCATATGAGAGGTCTGCTAGTGAGAGAAAGTGCATGTCCCGCCGACTATCTTAGAAAGTTGATAGAATAATAGGGTTGCAGTTACCACTTGTCCACCTTTGCGAGGGACATTCCCCTTTGGGCAGTTGTATCCTGTAAAATAAATGTAATTATGGCAAATGTCTTGTGATTTAGGGAAAATATTTCCTATACTGTCTGTAGTAGTTGCATAAATCAATTATTTTGTACCTGAAACACCTAAATGTTATAAGAAACAGTATAAGCAACTATAATGCTACAAGAATGACCTTTTATTTAGGCAAAACAGTGAAGTACTCTCCTTTCTACTGGCCATGGGTATGTGTTGCCCTGCAAAATCTGACATCTCTACATACAGGTCCTATGGTTGCCACCTTTCCAAATGGCCAAAGTGGGACATGTTCTGTAGAAATGTCAGACTTTCCAGGGCAAAACATACCTACAGCCATACACAGTACAGAATTATACTTATTTGCACAAATAAAAGCTTATTCTAGTAACATTTGAATTGCTTATGCTACTTCACATAACATATAGAAGTTTCATATATAAAATAACTGTTTTATGCAACTATTAAAGAAACGTAGAATAATATTGTCCTGTAATCAGGACATTTGCTATGTCTTGATTACTTTCAAACGACACAACTGCCTAAAGAGGGACTGTCCCTCACAAAGTGGGACAGGTGGTAACCCTAAAGTCCCACCTTGACCAATTGAAAAGGTGACAAACCTATAATAGGTATGCAGTAGCATGACTCAGCTGACGGATGTGGCTCCCACAACCCAACTACTTGTCTGTATTGAAGAGTCTTGGTTCCCATGTATCAGCCAGATGGGAGCAGATTGTATGAGGAACACACAAATAATATGATTAATTCATTGGACAGGCCACTGATTCCGTACAGTCGAACGCCATGCCGTCACCTAATGGGCAGCCATTCCCGATACTATAGTCATGTAGTCCGATATAATAGGCATCACAAGGTGGGAGCAGATTGTATGAGGAAAACACAAATAATATGATTGATTCACTGGACAGGCTGCTGATTCCATACAGTCAAATGCCATGCCATCGCCTAATGGGCAGCCATTCCAGATACTGTAGTCATGTAGTCCAATTTAATAGGCATCACAAGGTAATATTGTGGTCCTCGCTCCCACCCAGGGGAGTGAGTGACAGATGCAAGCACCAATGTCAGTGCATTTGCAAGTGCAGGAGCGAGCGGGTGTGAGCATATTTGGCTACCAGTATGCAAGTATTGCACTGGTAAAGCAATGTAGAGGCTAACTGAGTGTAAGAAGCTGTAACCAGAGGTCAGCAGTGCTTAACACCATGCAAACCCACGCACACTCCCTCCCAACTGCTTTAATGTGCCTTACTCCCTCCTTATCCAATGGGCTTGTTCTGCCCTGCAACCAATTAAACATCCTTTGCAAGGGTCAGAACCAGGACACTGTGCACACAGCTAAGGTGAATTACCAATACGCCATGGCAGATATGCAGACAACGGACAGTACCACAAACATATCATACGGCGCAGTCATTCAACAGTATAGGAATGTATCCCATCATGTAGATGTATATGTGAGTGTTTATGTCCAGCATATAGCTACATACATATATAGAGATATATCAGGATCATACCATGTGGCAACAAAGCATTACAAATGAATGAAACGGGAAACACCACCGATGCCTGTATTATGTAGTGGTGTTGCTCTATGTGATCTCAAGACTCCTCAGAAAGACATTTGTCAGTCATAGACACAAATAGTTGTACATTGGCCATATACATCACTCTGTGCATGTAATGTACATTAACACAACAGTACCTGTCCAATCACTATGTGTGAACAGTACTCTTGCAAGGTGCTGTGTGCAACACCATCATCATGATAAAGGTAAATGGGGTAACCATAGAGGGACCGGTAGTGTTGTGTGTACAATGGGGTCGTCCTCATCACGTGTACCTGGACCATGTAGGATTGATGTGCATACCAGGATCGTGCAACTGAGGGACAGGGGTGAGGATAACAGGAGTATGTTGTGATGCATATTACAAGGGTTTCATGTGTCCAGTGGGCACATGTGTGTAATGGACAGCTATGTATAGGGCAGATGTTGTCCTAGGAGCTGATTGGCCTTATGTTTCCATAGGTGAGGGTCAGATGTAGGGGAAGGAGTGTAGGTATGGCTGTGGAGGATAGGTAGGATCACAGAAAAGACAGCATACAGGGTTGGTATATGACACATGTGGGGGGGATACACCCCAGACAGGGATGGGTGTTCAGCATTCACAAGCCCATGGGAACAGTGGGATGGAGGTCCCCAGCCATGGGAAACTGCCACTGCACCTAAACAGCTGCAAAGGAGGCAGTGCTGGGGGCTGTCCAGGAGGGGCAGCATCACCCTGTAAATGCGACACTCCGCCCTTGAGCTGGCATATCTGGCTTCGGAACCCCTTAATGAGCCACCAACACAACACGTCCAGGACCACACGACAGCAGACATGTACCTGTCTGGTCCTGCTCCCAGGGGGGACATGCTCCATCCTCAGTGGCGGTACCACCAGAAGGTGGTGCAGAAACAAAAGAGGCTGCTGTCTAAGGCCGGGCCCCAGATGTGCTAGTGCCCGGTGCCATGGTCAGCTGAAGTGAGACAGGAGGTTCTGCCGGGACCTCCCAACCCATTCAGCCTATGGCGTTGCAGTTTAAACCCACATATGACTTAGTGATAGACAACAGCATACAGGATTACCTATGACAGTATGCATAGATATCACCAGCAAACCAACACAACAGATGGTATACATTTGCAGAGGGAGCACAACACATGCATATATGCTGCATGCCATCTGTACAATGTGTAGTAGATGTGTGACCGCAGCTATGAACAGTTGTCCATTATTGGCTTGTCACTGGGAACCCCAGACAGTGTCTGTCATACCACTGTCTCATGTGACACATGCCCAGTCAGGGATGCGATGGCAGTAACACATCCCTATCATTACGTACGGTCTGCAATCCTCACACTATGCTTCTGCTGTGCACAGATGTGTGTTCAGTGTGTAACACAGGAAACAAATGGTTGCACACACTGACCAGTTCACAGATGGCCCTACAGATGGGGGTCCCTCATGAACAGAGTGCTGTCATATCTGTATTATAACATGCAGAATAGCCATTACCACACACATGTTAAACAGGCAGTAGTCTCAATGCAGCATAGCTACACTTACATGCTGTAGTCATGTGTGGCACATCACCCCCCTGTCTTTAGGCTATTTCCCACTGTGGAAAATGATTGAGGTACATCCAGATATCATCTGTGATGCCGTGTCAAAACACCACATCCAGGTACCACTCACAGCGACTGTCATGGCCAAATAACAACATGTTTTTCCTAGATAATGTACTGTGTTTATCATGTGGATGGCTATGGGAAGACCATCACAGCTGTACCACATGCAATCAGCTAGAGGAGGACTGCAATAGGTGCAGAGGCCATCACCTGACCATGTCCATCACTTACAATACACATGCTGCTGCTGTGCAGGTGTACTCCTTCACATCCACCAGAGAGTCTGTGGGTGGGACAGGCAAAGTACACCAGGGAAGGGCTTGGAGACTTAACCACAAGCATCATCTGCCACATGCCAAACAGTACAGGGGTCAAACCCCTGACTGACTACTCATTACTATTACATGTGCATGACGTTACTACATGTGCCACAAAGGCGACATGTTGGTGTGCTGTAAGAACATATATGTGTGTAGGTGAGTGACATCTGCAACAGAGATATAGTAGACATACATTAGGTGTGGCACACATGGCTGTCCATGTGAACGGATGCCATTGTCACCACAACCACACTCTCTAATGGACATGTATTGACACCTTTGCCAGGGCCACAAATACACAATGTAACTACTTAGCTTGCCACACTGCAGTAATGCACAGGACTACATGCACCACAGGGGATATCTGGAGGTACTATGGGCTAGGGCATGTGAAAGTGCTTGACATCTGTTGGTATGCCAATGAGGGTTATACTGGGAGTGACTGTGGTTGGGCGCATCACAACCCACAAGCAGACACAGGGTGCCAGTACTGGCTTGCAGGTATGCATTGCATCATGGGTGTGTAGTGGTTGGCTGTGCAAGATGGCTGTACAAGGCTGGGTGAGGGGTAATCCTTGGCATCGTATCACCCGACAATGGTGTGCAGTGCAGGGGTGTAGTGTCTGCAATGTCCCACACAGATGGGTACTGCATTATCTGGCCTGACATCCTAGTTACCAATGTATATGGCCATAGCTTTGCAATGCATGCCATGTCTGTGTTTGATAGTCCTTCACATGGACATTGCCTGGTATGTGCATGTCCCACAATACTGTACAGTGACATGTACAGGTGTACCTGGTTTGGCAGACATGTTGTGTATACAGCCTGTTATCCTCCGATATGCCAATACTGGCCTGGTGTGGCGAAACCTGCTTATAGCGAGCAGGTCGACCCTGCACCTGCATGGATAGTATGATACAGGTATTCCATGGTGTCAGTGGCATGGGTCCATACAAGGCATATGTGTGCAGCATTGTCTGGCCTCTGTGGATCACATTTGATGGCACCACATATGTTGCAGGCATTCAGTGTGGCACATAGTGAAGGCACAATGTCCGCATATATGTGCCTATTGTACCACTGTACAGGGTGCCATGCCCTCTGCAGGCCACTACATTCACACCATGCCTACCATCTGTCATCAATGTGCATGGTACTAGCAACATAGCGGGATATCCTAGGCAAGTTTGTTTGTGCATGGCACATGGGTGCGGGACATATACCGGGTACTAGTAGGGCTGCATACTTTGTTCACCAGGCCTTTTGTCAGATGTATGGGTATGGCTTGCCAACACAGTCCTGTGGCTGACTGACAGCTGTACTCCTCGTGAGGTGACCAATGTGTCATAAGACGGACATAATATAGGAAAACTATAAAATCCACTCCCAAACATGTCCAATGGTAAGACAATCACAGCCACCTCTATACATGCTCTGACAAACAGACACACACTTGCCATGTCCTGTATACAAACCCCTACCATATCACACTGCAGCAATATGCATTTAGGGCATGCGCTACGGCAAATACTGGGTTGCGGTACGCCTACAGGTGTATACCTAGGTGGGTGACAACAGCAGGAATGACAAAGGTGGTCATGCGATTTGTACAGAGAGTGCATACTCTACAAAGCACTGGACTTGTCTCATGCAGACAGACACACAAACACACTTGGCATGTCTGGGATTAGAACACCGACCTAACTACTTTATTACACTACAGCATTAAGCAGTTACAGAATGCACTACCAAGATTACTGGGACACAGCACTCCCAGAGGTGTATTTGTAGGTGGGTGACATCATCAGCCTTGCCAAAGGTTGGTATAAGAAATGTAAGGAGTTTGAGCAGTCTAAAAGCATTAATCAGTCCTCAGGCAGACAGGGACAAACACACGCGCACACACACACACACACACACACACACACACACACACACACACACACACACACACACACACACACACGGCAAGTCTGGGATTAGAACACTGACCTAACTACTTTATTACACTACAGCATTATGCAGTTACAGAACGTGCTACCGAGATTATTGGGTCACAGCACTTCCAGAGGTGTATTTGTAGGTGGGTGACATCATCAGCCTTGCAAAGGTGGGTATAAGAAATGTAAGGAGTTTGAGCAGTCTAAAAGCATTACTCAGTCCTCAAGCAGAAGGGGACAAACACACACACACACACACACACACACACACACACACACACACACACACACACACACACACATGGCAAGTCTGGCATTAGAACACCGACCTAACTAATTTTTTACACAACAGCATTACGCAGTTACAAAACATGCTACTGAGATTACTGGA
Source organism: Protopterus annectens (assembly GCF_019279795.1). Lineage (NCBI taxonomy): Eukaryota > Metazoa > Chordata > Ceratodontiformes > Protopteridae > Protopterus > Protopterus annectens. The sequence goes on along the minus strand of NC_056730.1, from coordinate 649,788,480 downwards.
ACACAGCACTCCCAGAGGTGTATTTGTAGGTGAGGGTCATCATCAGCCCTGCCAAAGGTGGGTATACAAATTGTATGGTGTGTGAGCAGTCTAAAAGCATTTTTCAGTCCTCTGGCAAATGGGGACAAACACACTCACACACACACACACACACACACACACACACACACACACACACACACACACACACACACACACACACACACGCCAGTGGTGGGAACGGAACACCTGCCAATTTACAGATCACTATTACAATACTACATAGTTATGAGTCGCGCCACACAGACTACACATTTCAAGGCTGTCATTATGACCTTCTAGGAATGTGGACATCAACAGGGATGCTGGCAGTTAAGCTGTACATATCTGTGAACCTGTGTGTTTAAAGTAGGAATCCATCCTGACTTGGGGTATGCCCATCTGTGAAATGGATGACTACTATCACTATACAGGGTTACAATGGCCATGCCTGTACACAGAGGCACATAACCAACACAAGGTGTCACTGGGCATGCTCACACACTTAGTAGCACAGGGCTGTCTGTGATGCACTCTGATTCTATTACAGGTAGATGTAAAGAACACATTGTAATGGGCTCTGGTGTTAGTAGTTGTCATTGTTAGCAGGAACGCTGCTCTACATATATTTGTCAATGGTCTTGTACATGTGTGCTGCTGTCCATCACCTTAGATGTACCATCCTATACCAAGCACAATATCATCACTTGCAGTGATGTCTTGCTAGGAGTGGAAACTGCTTGACCAACACAATGAGCCTTGCTAGAGGTGGCAACTGCTTGAACAGCACAATGAGCCAATATCCTGCTGTAAGTACGAGGTTGTCCAGTGTTTGTCATTCTGGGATGACATGACTGACAGTAGACAGGCCTTTGACACATATCACATGCATCCATGATTCAAGGGAGTGGGGATAATACCCATCTGCCCATACAGTGCCATTCCAAGGCAAATGTCCTAAACACAGGATAACACCCTGACACCTACAGGACAACTGCATTGTATGCTTATGCTAACCAGTGCTAGATGTGTAGCATCCATAATGACAGCTGCTCACTGTAGATTCAACAATGGGGAGTACTGACATCTGTGCATTGAGGAACACCTGGCTGATGGCTCTGTAGTGCACAATAGCACTACCACCATATACCTCAGAACCAGACATGTGGGCCATAACACAGGTATGGACTGCTCCAGGAGGTAGTGTCCCCACATACATAGAGGCCACTCACATGTACTGACCGGTACCCCATGAAAGGCTTCACAGATGAGTCATGTGCAGGACACAGTGTCACATGCTGCATTCTAGGATGTAAACCTCAGACACCACCATGCCCTCGGACCACCAACACGCATCCATACATGTTGTAGGACATATAAGAGTACACCACCATGTGACCCTTGACCAGTGGACTGTACCAAGCTCTACATCAACTGTAGAGAGTACCCATGTACTGACACAGTTGAATCATGTGTTATCCAATGAAATGATACAGCTGTCTGTAACCAGGTCATCTGTACACATACCAGGGGCCCTCGGTTATTTACAGCATTAGCAGATGACTGTTGCTGTACACCAGTACACACCCTCATGTATGAATATGACATACATGTACCTGCCCTGAGTATGTACATGCCACACACACACACAACATACATGTAAATAGCATAGTTGTTGTCCTTTGTGCAAACAGGTGGCTACAGCCATTACACACATGCACATGGAATGTAGGTCCATGGTTGCTGAATGCTAACAGTACATAAGGTGTGATATCAATGTTGACATAACATTCCCTCTGTACCGGTCACCCATTACACCTATCATATCATACAACAGCCCATGTGTCATGTATGTCATTACACATGTCCACCAATTGCAATGCCTACAAACATGCCCAAATGACAGGATTGTAGGACCTACACACATGTACATGTAGTGGTGTGCATTCGGATAACATGCGTGTGCAGTTGCTGATGTATGCAGGTGTCATGTATCCTAGTACATCATGCAGTTGCAATGCAGCCTCAACATTGTCAACTTCTTATGGTGATATGCTGAATGTATGGAAAGATGTACCTCAGGTATGGACAGATGTGTGGAAATAACTAAGTGGTGGGACATCTTTGCAGATGGATGTTTGCTGAGGACAGCTCACAGGTGAGTCACAAGTGGTCCTACAATAACCTGTGTAACCGGTAAGCAATGGTTTCATTAATTAAAGGACATAACACACAACTTAGACAGCAGCCAGGGTGACAGCGAAGGTAAATCACTTGACAACTGTTAACAGTTAAGACGTCCCGTGTGCATATATCAGCACTGTTGCCAAAGGAAGCATCAGTACACATTGTAATGTGTGCAATACTGCTGTAAGTCTGTCATACATATTATGAGCTAGGCAGGTCTTTGATTCACAGTACTGGCATGTGTGGTTGTGTGTGTGTCCATATATGTCACGTATGATGGGGAATACATCTCAATTGTTACTCACTCTCCTGTACACTAGTGTACACATCTGTACAGACTGCAATGTAGAAAGCAGGACATAGGCAGGGGTGTGTATATCACACATGTGAGGTATCTGTATGTGCGTGACATAGGTGTATTCAGTACTGAATGCCACAATGTGTGTATGTGTGTGTGTGTGTATGTATGGCTGTCTAGTCCCTGGAGTGAGGATGTATGTTACCGTACTGAACTGATAAGACCCCCTCCCCCCACCCAGGTGATGCAGTCTACTATCTGTGTTGATGTCCCTGATCTTAGGCCATACTGACTACCTGTACATGTGTATTCTCTGTGGCGCGTCATGTAGGTGCACAGTACTGTAATGATGATTTTCACATAGGCAGGGGTCCTCACCTCACCAGTAGCAACTGTGTGCGAGTGTGTGTTACTGTGTCGGTGAATCCGTGAGTGTGTGGATGTGTTACTGTGTCACTGAATACATGTGTCTCAATACCTGAGTGTGTGGGTGCAGTTGTGTGTTAGCATCCTGTCATAGGAACGTGTATTACTGCTTCCCAATGAGGCATCACACTTCCCACTGGCATCTACCCTTGTAATCAGCTAGACCGCTCTCTTATCTCATCACTCCATGTAACTGTACCTGTGATGTCACCCTGTATGGATGTCACGTTTGTAGCCACAGTGCCTTAATACACAGCTATCATGCTCTTGGATCAGTAGACGTGTTTGGAACGTGGGACATTCTCACTGTTATGTGGCAGCTACACGGTGCATGCTGGTATATTCATACATACCTGTGAGTAGTCCACATTAGCATATGGGACACTAACTGCAAACACTGACATCCACCAGCACGTGCAATTAAACCTAAAGGAGGACAGCAGAACATCATGACCAACATGTAGTTACTGTTGTTACACAAGACACATACTTTTAACAGTACAAAATGCATTGTACACCTGTAGTACATGGTATGTCTGCTGCCTATCAACAGTACTCAACAATTGTAAACTACACTTATCTACCTAGTCTGTTCACCCTGTGCATCAGACCATATGAGCATGTCCCTGCACCGATGGTGTGGATGTCAGGGATGCAGCACAGGCATCATCATATGCACAGGGTGATAATGTTTGCCAGAGGCCTAGGCTGCACCATTGAATGACATCATGTGTGTGGGTTAGGGCCTTTGAACTAATTGGGCGTTTGTGGATGTTATGCATGTGTGTGTTGCGGTGCCCTACATATGTTTCCAGTGTGTGCGTGTATGTATGCACATAGTTCTGGCATGTGTCTGGCCTACACAGGGGTATTATTGACAGCTGCAGACTGTACAGGCCAGGTTTTACAGTTCACGGTTTCCGGCCAAGGGCATGTGAACTGTGCCTTCCAGGGGTTGCACGGGCACTACCAGGCAGAGGTGCAGATTGGGTACTGTCTGATGTCACTTGTCCACTGGAACCATGTCCCTGTTGGGACCATTCTGGGCCACGTGCATGTGGCCTGCTGTGTCGTGGTGTGGACAGCACAGCACCAGATGCACTGCTGCTGCTACTGCCACTATGGGAGTGGACATGTGAGGTAGCTCATACATGTAGACCTGAAACAGGTGATGTAGCAGGCCTACGTCCATGTGCCCAACACCTCACTCCTACCAGATGTTCCAACATATACAGCTCACGGTCGCGGATTGTCATGCCATGGTCAAGGACTCCAACCATGTCACCCAACCGTCTATCCAAAGTTTCAGCAATCTGCTGTTGAGCATTCACCATTGCCTGGATGTTGTTGTTTAAAGAACGAACAGCATCCCTCTGAAGCCTCTGATTTTCTCTGTTGTGCCATTCAGCATGTGCCTGTGTCTCCATTACAGCCTGAAACATGTGTCTGGTGACACCAGCTGCTGCGCTCTGTCTTGCAGGAGCATGTTGGTCAGAGGTCCTCCTATGAGCAGCAGTGGCCATGTGCCTATGTGGGGCACCACTAGTCAGTTGGCTGACACCATGGTGTGCAGGCACACCTTCCATAGCCCCCACAATTTCCTGTTCCAAGCTTCACATGCCAACTGTCCTTCCTTTATGGCCACTGGTGATGGGGTATGTACAGGCATGGGATCTGTGTGCGGGGATGAGGGGGATATAGCTGGAATGGCAACCAATGGCACAGTTTCAGCCACTGACAACTCTACATGTGCCTCAATCATATGTTCATCATCACTGATAGAGTCTGTGGGGACACTAACATCAGCTATACCGCAGGAGGGCAGCACACCTACGTCACCTGTGAGGGCAGACAAGAACTGTACATTACAATCTATACAATAGACACACACACACACACACAGACACACACACACACAGACACACACGCATGTGATATGACAGAAGGCATGCAACATGCATGTGATACAGCAGACGGCATGCAGCGCAGACAATAATAGTGGCAGTTATCATACATCCCTGGGTTGCACACAACAGCATGCATGTGTCATAGCAGATGGCATGCAAATTAAACAATCATAGTAGTAGTTAGCATACATCCCTGTGTTACACCATGTAGACCAGCACAGATTAACAGTGCACCTACCTGAAGTGTGGCATATGACCTTGACAATCACATGTAGTATGACATGTGATCTGCTGACATGTGCAATGACATGCATACATATTTAACACAATGGTGTCCTGTCAAATATACAGTGGGGTAATGGTGTCCCAATACAGTGTTGTGTGTCCGCCCTAAAGATATACTGCACATTTAGCTGATGTGCATGGCCATTGCAGGGAATCATGAGGCATCTCTATTGCTCTACAGTGTGAGTTACAGACACAGTTCATAGCCATGACTGTGTTCAGATACAATACATATATACTGTGGAATGTGACCCATGTCACTGAGGTGCATACACACTAAACCATGATGTGGAATATGTGACACAGGTCACTGAAGGGTATACAGATGACACCCCTGCACATCTGCAACTATATTGCTGCTGCCTGGCAACTATGGCCAGACATGGCAAACACGTCGGTACACCATGTCTCACATGACATCTGTGTATCACACACACACACACACACACACACACACACACACACACACACACACACACACACACACACACACACACAAGGAGCAAGTATGACATTGATGTCCGACACCAGCAAGGGGAATGTACTATATCTGTGGGCTGATGTGGATACTGTACAGGTGACTGCTGTCATGTTGTGACACCCTCAAGATGTTCAGCACATCTTATGTGGTGGATTGATGTCACGCCTACACACGATGTGCACAGGCCTGTAGGATGTCTAGTGTTCCACATCTACAATATAACCATTACACAAAAGCCATAGTTGGACCATGTGTAGCCATTGTATGACAGGGTGTACACACAAGCACATCTCATCTACTGTGTGTGCTGCTTCATGTCTCTGGCCATCCTCCATGGCCATGTGTGTACATGTGCTGGCCAAATTATTGTGACGGGTGTCTATTTCACATGTCTGTGTTGTCCCATATGACATACACCCATAGATGTCATATGCTCCACTGACGACAGGGTTATGCAGACAAAGGGTGGTATGTGGGATATGTTTGCAGGTTAGTTAGGCAGTTTTGCAGCCAGGCCACTAGATGTCATAGGCATGTCAAGATAGCACATCACATCATGTGACATTCATAGCAGGCCTATGATCCACACCAGTGAGTCCTGTGGGCAGGCCATATTCCAGCCCACTGTGTAGTACTGTTTGTATTCCCCACATGTGTAGTTCTGATCTGTAGTATATGTCCCTACAGTGAACAGCACCTCCACCATTGTATGCACAGCTGTCCACACATCTGGCAATGACAGTTTGTGAGGATTCATGTTGGTGAGGTGATTCACATAGTTTGCAAGTATTGCACATGGGTAGGCATTGTGATGCATTGCAGGTCCGACCTGTATATTATGACAGGACCATACATTATGTGTACATGTTGTAAATGGCCACATGGCAGATAGATCTGTGCATTACGATGCCTGATAAATAATAACAGTCTCACCTGCAATGGGCTGCTGTCACAGCGGAACGCCAGAGGTACCTAAATAGGAGTAACACAGCAGTATGAGCATTATCCACACCTGTATGATGGCTACAGGGTGCAATGTGCATGTTAACACATACACCAGTACATTAGACTATACTATGGTGTATGCACATGTGTGCATACACAGAGTAGCATACTATAGTATGCGGCATGTGTGTATACATGCCTTGCATATGATGTTACATTACATATTGTGCAGTAACACATGCAACTATAAGGAATATAGTTATTATAGGTGCAGTACTGTCTTACCAGGCAACTCCAGGCTCAGTGGTTGAGAGACACCCACCTCCACAATATCAGCTAAGGCTTGTGGATGTGGTTCTGTAGGTGACCCAGGTTGGCCAGTAGCTCCTCTGTACGTGTGAGTGGGGGCTGGGTTGGTGGTCCAGCACCTTTTGCACCTTGTTCCCTGATGATTGCATTTGTATGCTGTTTTGCCCATCTACTGAGGTCTGTACAGTGTCTGTGCACCTGCTGGTATGTGCGGTTGTGGCCACCCACATCATTAACCCTCCTGTGAAGTTCCATCCACTGGGCATCCCACTGCTGTGCATCCTGTGGCACATGGCTGAACAGGATATCATGATTGTCAAGTAGGTATGGGATGAGGGCCTCATCCTCCAAGTGGATAAAAGGGGGTAGCCTTGCATGCGGCATACCTGCAAGACATAATGATGGAGACAGGTCACAGTAACTCAGAGACATACAGAGCTACAGCTGAACATACATGTGTATCACATTTATTATGACTAAATAGTTGTATTTGCAAATCTACATGACACTGTTGTGTTTGTGTAACACACATGTGACACTCAATAGTGAGTGGATATTATCACCATATATGTGTATGTGTGTGTGTGTGTGTGTGTGTGTGTGTGTGTGTGTGTGTGTGTGTGTGTGTGTGTGTGTGTGTGTGTGTAAAACCTGATTACATTGCTCATACTCCATGTGGATGCTGTCTTGATGTGGGCATGTCTGTTTGCCTGTACTGGTGTTCCTACCTATCAGCACATGGCTGGATGTGTCCACATTGATGCAGTCGACCTTGATGCTGTGTATATATCACATATAAAGACTTACACTGCCTTAACAGACATGACCTGTGACCCTGCAGACTTGCTCACATAAGGTTTTACATGTATGTGTTCTGCCATATTCATCTACACGGCACTGTACAGCAATTCAACATCCTGCCATTTATCACCTGTGTTGCACATATGATACACATGGGACACTGGCTAGCCCGATGTTATTTGCAGGGATGGATATCAACTATAGCATGTACAGTCAAAGTCAACTAGTAGGCTATATGACATGGGCCATGTATGAATCTAGGATGAAAGGTTACCTAGCTGTAGCCAACAGGTGGGTTTCTGGGGGCCAGGTGGAACAGTGCCACATTACTGATCCACAGGGTTAATGATACATTTACCATGCGGTCATCACACCATGTCTGAGAGGGGAGCGATGTGCAGCTTTGACAGACAGGAATGCATAGTATGGCAGGACTATGTAAAGTGTATGGGAGAAGGATCTGTCCAGCATGTGGAAGGTGGATGTCCATGAAGTATGTGTTTGAGATCAGGATGTGTATGTGTAGCATGTCCAACATCACTGGGTTGGACATGGATTTATTCAGGGTATGCATCATGCTACATAGTGGAGATGGGGAATGGGAAGGCTGGTGTAGGCCATCTGCACATGGCCAATACCCCTTAAAGGAAATATGTGATCTGATATGGGTCACTTGAGTGTTGTGTATGGTTGGACAATGATCTCTATATTCATGGATGGCACCCTGTCATTATTAGGGTTGCCACATATGACTACCTGACAGGTGTGGTGACATAGCTATCACAGGAAAGACAACTGCCCAGCTGCATCCCTTACACACAGTGTCCATTATGTTGACTGCTGCCTAGGTGGTAGTTCATGGGTACAAGGTTATTAACATAGGGTTGACAATGCAATATGTAGCTGTCAGATTGTGGCCATATGTCACACACACCTCACCCACAAAGCCCCTTCTGTATGTTGTCCACAACACTCTTGAGTCGACTATTGCTCCTAGGTCATAGTCATTCGCATACTTCAATAGGCAGATGCCTTCTGTTTGTCTGTGTGGTATGGACTACAATGAGGGGAATACAATTAATTAACCCTGTCTTACTGTAGCTGGCACTGGTGTGATGAGCATGTATTATTCAGAAACCTTCTGTAGTGTTGGTTCTGCCAGCAGTCCCATTGCAAAACACTCCTGTGACATAGGAATGTACATTTAGTATACCGAGTGTAGGTGGAACACAGTAAGGGTGATGATGTCCTATGACCTGGCAAGGTTATGATATGCAGTGTGAAATCAACCTTACTGTCATCTACATCTGTACTGCTGACATCAAATAATTTGATCAAGGTTCATGGCCTTTCAGACCAGACTCAGCAGGGTAGTAGTGCAGTACTTCCCATTATCAGTGGTGTCTCCCCCTTTGTGGGTTGTGATACCTGTTGGTGTGCACCATTCAGTGTGTACACAGCCTGACAAGGAGCTATGTTTTACGTGATGTGTACATAGAGAGCAAGTTGTTTTGCCATATGTGTATGATACAACCTGTGATGTGGACAGGTCCCATGCAGCCTGAGTGCAGCTTCTACCTGCATAGTTGTGGGTACAAGGGCTCTGTGGTGTACATGTATATATGATTGTGTACCTGTTGGGGGGGGGCAGTGTGTTTATGTTATCCAAGACCCTATCTGGATTGCTTATTCATGCTCAAAACTTGTTCAGAACTTGTAAGCACTACGTAAGCTTCTAATTACTATAGCACTCAATCTTCCTCATTACCTAGATGTAAACAGGTTTTGTACATACTTTTCTCACTTGCTTAGAGTAAAATAGCTCTTGTACTCACTTTCCTCACTTATCTAGGGGAAATTAGTTTTATATTCAGGCATGTCCAAGGGTCAGCTGCCAGTGTTATCTCCTGTCTATCTGATTAATCTGGACATCTTGAGGCAATGTAGACACTGCCTCATGTACACAGACAAACCTCTCCAACTACCACCCAACACTGCAACCTGTGAGAGAGACACTTATCTAACCAAAATGGAGGTAAAGCTCTCTCCAACCAAGCCTGACCCTGACAGTCATGTGGAGAAGGTAAACATTCGCACCACACCACACTCATCACATAGTCTCACTGAATCTACCCCACCATTAACTGAAAAAACTACTCATGTACCAACTCATTAGCTCAACGCTTTCTGGAATTCTAAAACACCAATGCCCTGGATCAACATATCCACACACCCACCAGGGGCAACAATATCCTAGACCTAGGCATTACCAACATGAGTGACCGGTGTTCCACACCTGAAGTCAACTCCTCGTTGGTCCGATCCGACCATGAGCTGAACACCATTGATATTCACATCCTGCCCCCACCCCCCATTAAGAAAACCACAGTATAATATGTCTACAAAGCCAACTTCATGCTTCTTAAGACAGACGTGGTGAACGTCATGATACCATGGACAATACTGTTACAACTGCTGAATGCTACACAAATGCACTCTATAAGCACTTACATGAGTGCATGGATTGTGGTATCCCAAACAGAACCAAGACGCTGTACTCCTAATTAAGGAAGCCAATCTGGTGGTCCCCTACCATAAACAAACTGTACAACAGGAGGAAGACACTTTAGCAAAAGGGAGTACAACCATATGCATGGAGGAGCTCCCTGGTCAACCTCAGTAAGAAGGTGAGATTTCTCATAAGATCCTCCAAAGCTAGCTACGAAAACAAAACCACCACTAATTCCAACAACAACCACAAAGCTTTCTATAGCTATGTCAAATATCTCAATGTCAACACCCAGATCTGCTCTGAGTTACAGCACAAAGGCACGAACATTACAGAACCAACTGATATTGTCAACATCCTGGCAGATAGGTTCAGTGCTACCTTTCCCCCCTCTCAAAGCTGCACACTCTAAAGCCAATATCACAGCATCCATGGGACCAGACAACATCCCAGGCTGCGTTTTACACGAACTTCAGAATGTACTGGCTCCCCACCTATGCACCATGTTCAATAATAGCCTTGCATTGGGCTTAGTTCCCCCTGAATGGCACACAGCAACAGTTATCCCACTCCACAAAGGTGACGCCACAATGGACCATGGGACCTATTTCCCTATAGGCCTGACTAGCATGGTCTGCAAGGCTATGGAGCACGTCATCATGGATCTCAGTCACAGAGACATTGGGTACCTCCAAACCTTTGACCCCTCCCAGTTTGGCTTTGTTAAGGGCAGACCATGCCTCCTAAACCTGGTGGACTTCTTAGAGACAGTTAAAAAGGCATTAGATGAGGGTAAGGAGGTCCACACAGCCTACCTAGATCTCTCAAAGGCTTTCAACATCATTCCTCATTCTGGTATTATCAACATACTCATCCGCCTAAACATTAACCCCTACGTCATGTGATGGTTTGCAAAGTGGCTCACGGACAGAACCCACACAGTGGGAGTTGCCTACCCTAGGTCTGACTGTATACCAGTTACAAGTGGTGTCCCCCAGGGCTCAGTCCTAGGACCCCTCATGTTCAGTATATAATTATCTGATGTACAGGCAAGCACAGGATGGCTTTGGCTGAAAAGGTTTGCAGACGACTGCAAATTAGGGGACATAATTGTTTCCCCAGCTGTTACAGACACCCTCTGGAAGGATCGCACTGTGATGGATACCTAGTGTCAATATCATGGCTTCAAGCTGAATTCCAAAGAGTGCATAGTCATCCCCTTTGGATATAACTAATTACCCATGGACTACCACATAGGTGCTAGTCCCCTACATACAGGAAAGATAATAAGGGATCTGGGAACCCCAGTAGATAGCAATCTCTCCTTCGATACCCATAATGACAAGGTGATTAGAATATCCTTCTACGTGGCCCCCCCTATTCTCTAATGGGTTCGCATCCAGATCAAAGGAGGCCATTGTGCCTCTCTACTCATGACTTATTAGACCCATTAAAGGATACAACACCCCATTTGGGATATACCTTACAAGACAACTGCAACAGCTTGGAAGACCACAACAGTACCACACCAAGAGGAACATCAGATCTTACAGGCCGACACAAACCCACGGTCAGTACAAGGGAAAGAACTTTCCTTTCTTGCCTAAATATAAGCTTATACTTGTAGCAGTTTAGTTGCTTATCCTGTTTCTTGAAACATGTAGGTATTTTAAATACAGAAAGAAGTATTGTATGCAACTATTACATTACATATGGGACATAATTAGGTCTTACAATCTCAGGACATTTGCCACATTTAATATATTTTGTCAGGACACAACCGCCCAAAGAGGGACTGTCCCTCGCAAGGTGGGACAGGTGGTAACCCTGTCATTGGCTCATGTCCATAGCACATATTTGTAATAGTGTATAGGTATATAATCTCCATATCCTTTGTTCATAAAGGATGGTTGTGATGGACTGTGTGATTGCTATGGTCAATGTTATACTCATATATGAACACTTCAACCGCTGTATACGGGATACCTACAGAATCCCGAAACCACACATTTCCAACGCCCACAGTACCGGGCCCAGACTCCCATACCTCACATTACCGACAGTAACTCACGAAAGTAACACGAACATGGAACACACATACGCACAGGCAGACACACTGCTACCCACCACATCCAAACAAACCATCCTACACTACATATGAGCAGGTGGGCAAGCCCCCCCTACACCCCCCCCCATGTGGGTGTCTGTGCCCCCCACACCCCCCTACATTAAAATTCTACCTCCTAGATCGTGCAAACAGACGAACAAAGCTAACCCACACCCACACATTACAGTCCCCCAGGAACACACACCACACTCAGAACACACACTTACACACACTACAGCCCTCAGAAACACACTTACATACAGTAACCTACTTGAACCGCAACACCAGAAGCTCTGAGTAACTGTCCCTTAACATCGTGATTTTAAACCTCGCTCATCTGGTGTTTCGGTGCTGTGTTTTTTTGGACTTTAAGCCTCGGGATTACGCACGTCGGTATGTCAAGCAGTCAGTATGTGGTAGGTATCCCATTTATATGTACCTCCATGGTTATGTAGATGTTGTTAACCTATCTATATATCTACATATATATGTATATCCCCATATATTGACATATCTCTCACTCTCTCCCTCTCTATATATATGTTGATGTATATATATATTATATATCTATATATATATATATATATATATATATATATATGTATATATAACATACACCTTTCATTGGGTACATGCCGGTTTGTCATATCCACACATTCCTACCACTTGTGTTATATCCTGTCAGTATACACAACTGCCATTGGTACATCTCAGGTAGCTTATTGGTATGTTATTGTGAATATTGTGTACATGGTTGCGTGTTCTAATCCTGGCAGTGGTATTTTACTTCTCAGAGCAGGCACTGGTAGTGCAAGGGTGATTAACGCACATTTCAGTGGTTGTGTGTTCCACATGTTTATTATTCTGTGGAATACTACCTATATATGCAAGCTGTGTTTAAGGTATACTATGTAACATGTAAATATCTGAGAAGATTCCTGTCTGGGATACTCCCCATTATTTGGAATTACATCCCTGATTACATTATACAAAACCCCTCACTAACACTCCAGGGAATCCTTGCAGAGTGGGTGGGGAACAGTGGATACACCCCAGGGATCCCGCAATTGGCTCTGCTCCACAGAGGGACAGTTAGTTAATCGATGGAGTGGCGACAGCAGACACTTTTTGCCTATGCTTATGAGTGGCCTCAGGCAGTTAGGCATGTACCTACCTATGTATCTATGAACCTCTGCATACAGTATGGACACATGCTGATAGCTTAATTTACTGTTCAGGTATTGACTTACCTTGTGTCACTGGCAGTTGTGTGTACAATAGTTGAGGGCTACCTATATAGGATGCACACAGTAGACCACCTATACATGACAATTTACAGGTGGTCATGTGTGTGTGTGCCATCCATGTTTGCTGTGTGTGCAGGTGGAGAAGGGTGTCAGTCCATGAGTGCCTACACTGTCAGTGTGTGTGCTATACATTCCCTCTTTGCCAAGGCATGGGCATACTGGGCACCCCTCCATCTGCCTACTGTGGCTAGCACAGGGTGTTCGTGGTCTGAGTTCCTCTGTGCCTGTGGGTCCCTTGGCAATGGTGGTGGGCTGTGAGGGCCTTCACCATTCTGTCCCTGCTGCAGCTGTTTACGCAGGATCATATTGTGTCACATGGCACCTACTATGAAGATGTGGGCACACGTGCCTGGAGAGTACTGCAAGACTCCACCAGATATGTCCAAGCAACAGAACCGTGATTTCAGCATCCCAAACACGCACTCTATGATGATTCTGGTTTCTGCATGTGCCTCATTATGGTGTTCTTGCATGGCTGTGTGTGCATTTCCGATGGGAGTCATCATCCATGGTTCCAGTGTATAGATAGCATCCCCCACCAGGTGGCCATATGGGATGTCCCCCCTGGCAGTTACCTAATACAGCTGTGAGGCATGCCAGATGTGGGAGTCATGATAGCTTCCAGGGCTGCCAGCACACACATCCATGATAATGCCCTGGGCATTGCACATGACCTGGCAGATGATGGAGGGGTATCCCTTGTGGTTTATATAGCGCCTACCCTGCTCACCGGGTGGTGACTTGATGTGTATGTGCGTGCAGTCTATTGCACCCAGTACCTACGGCTAGTCTGCCACACGGTGGAAGAGACACATACTGCTGGCCAACTCCTCCTGCATTCGGGGGAAGTATATGTGCTCATTGGCATGTGGTAATATGGCATCCAGGAACTGGTGGAGTACCCTGGATGCTGATGCCTGTGAGATCCCCATGATATCCCCAGTTGGCCTTTGGAAGGTACCTGTGGCTAGTATTCTCAAGCTTACACATACCTTTGTGTCCACTGGGATGGGTTCCACTCTGTTACTTCTGGCTCTGAGGCATGGCCAGCACAGCTCAACAAGTTGCTGTATGATGTCCCTGTCCACCCTGTAATGCTCTACTATCTCCAGATCATGTAGCCCCTGGTAGGTTACCCTGGGTCTGAACACTGTTCTCCTCCTCCGGTGCCTGAGATGGTTGTCAGCATCATCCTCCACACCACTGTCAGTCTCCAACACATGCTGGTGAATCAAAGCTATGGCAGCCCCTAACATGTACATATTAAAAGTTTCCCGTCTGTATACACCAATGGTGCAGAGTGTCTGGGAATACACAAGTGTGTGTGCAGGGCTTTCACACCTTATACTATTGTGCAATGGATGATGTTGGTGTAATTGGGTGTGTATGTGCAATTCCAGCTGTGGGGTATCTTAATTATTGGTTTTACGGCAGGTACTGCTATTGTGGGGCCTTTGGTGTTGACTTACGCTTGGCTGCCGTGATTCATCTATTGCCCTTTACTTCACTTTTGAACCCGATTCCCCTCCCATTGTCAGGCATGCATCCAGCTGCCGGCTTTTTGTTTTGTACTTTCACAACCCAGGATTGTGTTGGGAAAAGTGCTATGTAGTTGATCTACTTCAAGTTTGCTTTGTTCTGCTCTGACAGTTCTCTTTTCTTTGCTGTACGGCACCTCCCATTTCCTGTTCTGCAGGTAGCTGCTAGCAGCCTTGTTAGCTGTTGTCAATGGCCCACTGTGAGTTCCTAGGTGTTAATTACTCATTTGTACTCCAATTACCATGCTGCAGCATTTCCTTATTGTCCTCCTGTATCCTTCCTGTTTCAGCTGTGGTGCGCACCGCGCACAGCTGTTTACTGGGTTTTGAGTGCGTTTTCATCTACATTCACATGCACTTTCGGTTACCTTCTGTGCTCCCAGCTAAGCAAAGCTATGGCTACTTCCACACTCCTATCCTGCAGCTTTGCTTAGCAACAGGCAACCCAGATTAGCAATGATTCAATGTGCTTACAGTTACGGTGGCACACCTCTCTCTTGATGTCATGTTTACCTCTAGGCCACTCCTCGGTGTTGTACTGCTACGCCGTGTAGTACATCCTTACGCCGGCGGGGCATTTGCGATTCAGAATTACTTGACTCATTTGCATGGCATTGACTATTAATTCCTAGTTACCATGCAGAACACTGTCACAGACCCTTAGCAACCCTTGTGCCATGGTTGTGGTGTAGCATGCGTGCCATTGACTATTATGGGGAATTCATGAATTGCGTTGCATTGCAGTTTTATGACATCTAAATATATTTTCCTTGTGATCCCATTTGCGCACAGATGCACTGCAGTTTTACTTTGCATTAGTGTGGCCATGACATTAAATGTTATTTTTTATGTGTTGTGCATGTTTTTTTATGCCATTGGCTATATATTTAGCCATTGGCATATATTAACATTATAATACTTAAGTTTGGTCTGCTTTCATGGCTCCGATTTTATGTTTGAAAAAATGTAAACCGTTTTTTTTTGGTTTACATTTCTTCATGCTTACTCTACGCCTGCACCACTTCATGAATCACTATATACCTTCATTTGCATGCTACACTGCTGCACATGGGGTAATTAGCATACATGCGCTGGGAGCTGAGCAGCTCTGGCGTATGCTGGTAGTGCACGTGGAAACAGCTCGTACCTGAATCGCTCGGTGGCCATATTTGGCGCTAGATCGCCGACGCTACTCCGGCACCTGGTGCAAGCTTCATGAATCCTGAGGCTTGTCTTAATTGCTTTATAGTTTTCTCTAGTCGATACATCCATGATGGCATTCAATTTCTCCCCTTCCTTTCCCTTACTACCCTATGTTCTTGTGGCAAGAATTTATTTGTTATTAATTTAGCTGCGCAGTAATATATCCTATTTACTTTTGTTATATCACATGAATCTCTGTGGACAGTCCTAATTACTGTTTTCATTTGTTTTAGTAAACTTCTAACTTTCTGGGTTGTATTGACCTTCTGTAGTCTATTTCTTTCATTGATCTTAATATGCCTGCCCATCTCTATTAAATCAAGCAACTCTTCTTTTAGATCAGTTTCTTCTAAAGTGAAGGCACATTCTTTATTCTCCATTTACTGCAGGCATTGTATTGAAAGTTCCAGAGCATCTTTCTGTCCCACATTTTCTTCAGCTTTATCCAGTGTCATCCTGTGCTCTTTCATATGGGAAATCAATGGCCTCACTCCCTCACTCTGTGTCAAAGTTGCTACAGTTTTCTGTCCCTTCCTTTGCTGTCCATCACCAACTAAACATTTGTACTGGTTTTCTATAGAAGGCTCCAAAGTATTTTCATATGGCAACTCATCAGATGCTTCCCACTCCCTTAGTTTGAGTGACCATTTCTCTATCCTGCTGTGATGTTATCTGCGTTAAATTTTCTACACTAAATCCTTCAGTTTGCAGGTAATCCATAACCTCACCTTCTCTTTCTTTAACTTATCCATTACTAATCTTCTTTTCTACTTTTCCATGTCTGGATGCCTTTGTCTGTATTTATCTTCGAATATATTTGGTACTGCTTGTTTTGTATCAATTAGTTTTGCTTTCTCCTTTGCATAAACATTGCACCACATTAAATCTCTTTTTCCATCCCATGTCCATATTTCTTCTTCAGGTGTCTCCTGCTCCTCCTGTTTCTCCTTATTCTGGGGACTCGTTCCATCATGCTGTGATGTAACCTGTGTTAGACGTTCTACACCAAATCATTCACTTCACAGATATTCCATAACTTCAGCTTCTATTATTTAACTTCTGCTTTACTAATCTTATGTTCTGTGTTCCCTCTTTGTGATCTTATTTTGTATTGTGAAATGTTCCATATCTGGATGCCTTTGCCTGTATTTTTCTACAAATATCTTTGGGGCTGCCTTTTTTGTGTTGATTAATTTGGCTTTCTCCTTTGCATAAATATTGCACCATATCATATCTCTCATTCTTTCTTATGTCCATATTTCTTTTTTAAACCTTTCAAAAGTCTCTAGATTTTGTTCTTTATATTTTCATATTTCCTCAGTCGCTTCTTTTTCCAAACGGCCCAAGGTTTCTTGCTCTATATAGTGCATTTCATGGATCTGTTGTATTACTAAAAGGTGGGAGGATGGCACAAAGGTTAAGGTGTTTACCTTGCAGACACAAAGTGCAGGGTTTGATTCTCACATGAGGTAATTGGCTAAACCTAAAATGGCCCACAAGGGCTGTTAGTCTTGTACTAACCTATGAACACAAATTTGCATCTGAAGCTTCTTACAGGTTTTCTTGTGGAAATATTTTTCTTTCCTCTAATCTCTCTCTTAATCTTTTTGTATATCTTCTGTCTGGAAATTCTGGGCTTCTTGCATAATAATAACAATGCATAATGCATTTCTTATCCTCAGTAGTCCACTCTATCATTTATATGGCTCATTTATGGCCTATCGTTTTTTGTGATTTTTATGGACTGCTACTTCTTTCTACGACAGGGACGCCATCCTCCCCCTGGGCCTGGGCTAGCCCCATTGTAGGAATGTTTCTGTGTCTTGAGGATTCTCCACTGTCATTTTTTGCTAGTCCTGGCACCAGTGTGCCTACCAGGATTGGGCACTTATTTATCCTGGGTTTTGTGCTCCCAGCTGTCTTTTTTAGATGTTATCATACTTCTGTCCCTGATATATGCTATATAAAATGCAGTCTATTGATCAGTGTCATCTTGGTGAGATTTTGCGAAAAACAGGTTCCACTTCATGAAGGTACTCACCAAGACTTGAGGATGAATTCAGTTCCAGCAATACTACTCTCCTTTGTTTGCTGATTTATCATCTCTCTATTTGGACCCCATATATCCTTTTTAATTTCTCCAAGTTTTTTGGGTTTCTAATACCATTTCTAAGTCAAGGCATAATTAAAGATCATGAAATTAGTATTGTTTCAGTCTTTGATGTTAGCCAGAGGTGCTGTTCGAAGCATCTGCAGTGTGTCCACTAATGCAGTTCATATAGAGTTACATGTATCAGTAACATATCTAAGTATGATTGTAAATTCTTTTTTATAAGACCCATTGTTCCTACTACTACTGGAACTGTCTGGGTATCTTTCTTCCACATTCCTCTCATTTCTGCCTGCAAATTCTGGTACTTTATGACTTTATCTCTCTGTATGTAAGACACTGTAGTCGCTGGGAGCAGCAATTTCAGTAATCAATGCTACTTTTGCCTTCTTTTCCAGACTACTATATCTGGTTTTCTTGCATCTATTTTTTTGAACTGTTGGAACTGTTGGTAATGGATGATCCCATGTGACGTAAACTTTATCATTTGATATTATGCTTTGTGGCTCATGTTTCCAGTGTTTTTTAGCTACTTCAACATTATAATGTTTGCACAATTCCAAAGCAACAATCTTGTTACATTATAATGCCTTTCAGTATACAGTCTTTCTCACATTAGTATATCACAACCAGCAACAAGATGTGCAACTGTTTCCAATTCTAATTTACAAAACCTACATTTGTCTGTTTCTCCCACATGTTCAATTGGCTTTGTAAACCAACATGTACATAGTCCACTGTCTTGAGCTTCAAATATTAACCTTTAATCTTTTGGTTTAAATTCACCTCTCCTTAACCATTCTTGCATTCGATACTGATCAACATTAAGTTGTTACAATAGTTTTCTATACTTACAACTATATTTATGCATTTTCCACATTTCTGGCCTTCTCATCTGATCCTTCACCTTATATTCTTTCTTTTCTTTTTTGGCACATTCAGTTGCTGCCTGACTTTTATCTACTTCTGGTTTGATTTTCATTCCTGCTTGCTGTCAATATACTTCTGCTAAACTAAGCAGGGAAGTCATTTTAGACTTATCCTCCTCATCATTCAAAACATTTACCTCATTTGGGTCGTGTGAGGTCAGCAGATATGCATGCAGTCCCACTACTGCAGATCTATGCATGCAATCATTTTTGAGGAGGCCCATACCTCCTTTAGAATGGAGAATATATAGTCTTGGTATGCACTGATTTTTATAAATCATTTGATGAACATGAAGCATCCTTCTTGTTTTCCTGTCCAAACTATCCAACACCTTTTGGGGCCAGTCAATCACTCCAAAACTGTAAGTTAGGACAGGAAGAGCAAATTGGTTTATACCTTGGACTTTATTCCTAGATGTTAATGCTGCTTTTAGTATTAATTTAAGCCTTCTAAAATATCCCTTACTAAGTTTTATTCACATTTGTTCATGTATCATTGCTGAATCAATTCCCAAAGATTTATACACTCCCTGTTGTTCAAGTTCTTTTATATCAAATTCTTGTCCCAAACTGATGTTTTCTTGGTGCTGCAGCTTTCCTGCTTTAAAGGTTGCTTTTGCACATTTATCAAGACCAAATGACACTCTTATATCATCTGAAAATGTTGCCCACTTACAGCTGGGCTTTCAGTTCTTCATCTGATGAACTATACAGTTTTAAATCATCTAGCAAAAGAAGATGAGAAGTCTTTACACTTTGTTGTTTACTGGGAGCCAAATTATAGCCATGGTCTAATCTCTTAAGTAGACAACTTAATGGGTTAATGGCAAGACAAAGGAGCAGCAGTTAAATAGAGTCACCCTGGAATATCCCCCTTTGAATTTTTATCCCTGGAATAATAATTTGTCCTTTATCATGGCCTAACTGCAGAGTGATTTTCCACTGTTTCATGATCACTGTAATGTAGTCAATCAGTGTAGGGCATATCTTACACATTTTTAATCACTCTGTTATCAGTGAATGTGGGATACTGTCAAATGCTTTTTTATACTCTATCTATGCCAGTCTTAGATTCTTCCCCTTTTTACAGTTCTCCATTATGACTTTATTTAACATCAAACGATCCTTTGTTCCATACAACTTTCTTTTATTAACTTTTTGCTCTATCGCCATGATAGAGTTTTCTTCTAAATGACGATAAACTCTGTCAGCATCAATTCCAGTATACAGTTTATATGGTGTTAGAAGGCAAACTTGCAGCTTCACTCTTAAGTAGGAGTATTGTTTTTCCGGTTGTTAGCCAGGCTGGTGTCTGTTCAGTGTGTGCATACAAATGGTTCCTATCCATGGCTAATTCTTCATGTAAAGATGTTAATACTTTTAATTAGAAGATAGGTACTGCATCTGGGCCTGGGGTTTTCCAGTTAGAGGCTTTTCTTAACTTTATTTATATCTCTCTAGCTGTTACTTCATCCCATTGCATATCATGTACATTTAACTTCTTATGCTTTCTTTTACTTCTTCTATCCATGTAGCATCTTTGTTATGCTTCAAAGGGTTTTCATAAGTATTTCTCCAAAATGTATCTATTTTTTTTCTTTTTTGGTGGTGTTTCAATTCCTTTTGCCTTGTTTCCCATTTCTCTATAAAACTTTTTTTGAGTCATCAATACATTCCTTCCTTTGTACTTTTCCTTTATATTTATCTGCATATATTCTATTTTTTCTGCCTGTGCTGATATTTTTAGTTTATTATTTGCGATAGTGCATGACAGATCCTGATCTTTTCTGATACTGCGTGCTGCTTTTATCACATCTATCTTTCTGAATATTTTTGTTGATTTGCTCCCTCTTCTATAATCGTCTAACAGTGACACTTCTTGTCTTAATTGCTTTATAGGTTTCTCTATTCAGTACTTCCATGATGGCATTTGATTTATCCACTACTTTTCCCTTACTACCCCTTATTTTTGTGGTAAGACTTCATCTGTTACTAATTTATCTGCACAGTAATTTATCCTGTTTACTTCAGTTATAGACATGAATTTCTCTGGACAGTCCTCATTACTGTGTTCATTTGTTTTATCAGACTTCTAATTTTGGGGGTTTTATTGACTTTCTGTAATCTGTTTATTTCACTGATGTTAATATGTCTGTCCATCTCTATTAAATCAAGCAACTCTTCTCAGGTCATTTTCCCGTAAACTGAGGCCGTATTCTTTGTTTTCCATTTCCTCTTGGCATTCTATAAGTAGTTCCACAGCATCTTCCTGTGCCACATTCTCTTCGGTTTCATCCTGTGTCATCCATTGCTACTTCATATAGGAACTCAGAGGCCTATCGCCCCACAACATTGGCTACATCAGAGTTGCCACAGTTTCCTGTTCCTCCTCTTGCTGTGCAACTCCAACTGGACATTTGCACTTGTCTCCTATGGAAGGTTCCAAAGTATCTTTGTCTGGCAACTGATCAGATATTTCTTGCTCCACTGGTTTCACCCAATTTGGGAATCCATTACTCTATCCTGCTGTGATGTTTTCTGAGTTAGATTTTCTACACTAAATTTAAATCCTTTACTTCACACGTAATCCATAACCTCAGTTTCTGTTTCTTTAACTTCTCCATTTATAATCCTATTTTCTACTTTTTGTCTTTGTTTTCTTATTTTTTGTATTGTAAAAGTTTCCATGTCTGGATGCCTTTGTCTATATTTCTCAAATATCTTTGGTGCTGCTCTTTTTGTTTTGATTATTTTTGCTTTCTCCTTTGCATAAATATTACATTGCATTAAATCTCTTTTTCTTTCCCATTTCCATATTTCTTCTTAAGATGTCTCCTGGTCCTCCTCTTTCTCTTTACTTTGGAGACTCGTTGTTCCCTCATGCTGTGATATAACCTGTGTTAAACTTTCTACACTGAATCCTTCACTTTGCAAGTGTTCCATAACTTCAATTTCTATTTTTTTTTAACTTCTACTTTACTAATCTTCTGTTCTACATTCCTTCTTTATGATCTTATTTTTTTATTGTGAAATTTTCCATATCTGGATGCCTTTGCATTTATTTCTCTTCAAATATCTTTGGGGCTACCTTTCTGTGTTGATTAGTTTGGCTCTCTCCTTTGCATAAATTTTGAACCAGATCAGATCTCTTTTTCTTTGCCATGTCCATATTTCTTTGTATAGCCTTTAAATGTCTCTAGATTTTGTTCTTTATATTTTTCTGCTTCTTTAGCTGCTTCTTTTTCCAAATGGACCAAGATTTCTTGGTCTTTTTAATGTATTACATTAAATCTGGTGCATTAATGAACATCATTTTTTATTTGAATTTTCTGACAGTTTTTCTTGTGGAAGTATGTTTCTTTCCTCTAATTTCTCTATTAATCTTTTTGTATATCTTTTGTCTGGAAATTCTGGGCTTCTTGCATAATAGTAACAATACATAATTTCGTTCTTATCCTCAATAGTCCACTCTATCGTCTTTATGGCTCTTCTTTGGCCTATCGGTTTTTGTGATTTTTTTGGACTACTTCCTTCTATAACAGGGGGATCATCCTCCCCCTGGGCTTGGCCTAGCCCCATTGTAGGAATGTTTCAATGTGTTGAGGATTATACACTGCCATGTTTTCAAGTCCTGGGACTAGTGCGCCTACCAGGATTGGGCATTTTTTTATCCCGGGTCTTGTGCACCCAGCTATTTTTTTTTTTTTAACCTACTTTTATCCATGATACATACTATATAAATACAATCTGTATATCCATGTTGTCTTGGTGAGATTTTGTAAAATAAACAGGGTCCACCTCATGAAGGTACTAACCATGTATCTTCTATATAAGAGGTGCTATGATTGGGAATACCCTTTCAGATTATATTGGAGTGTATCCTATGTTAACAATTTTCTCTTCACAGCTAATTATTTTTCTTCAGTGGAAAACCAGCATATTTCTTGCTGCTATGGCTAAAAGGACCCTATATTGAGCAGCACATTTTTGCTGATCTTTGTTCAGAGAAGTCCTCACTGATGCACTTGGCAGCAGCAATGCATGCAACATATTTACAACATTAAGGCCGTATAATTTTTGTACAGAGTGTTACCTTCCCTGTACATTCATCTTCCTGATGTTCCCATTGTAATCACCTGTTTGACTATATCTAATAATCTGTGCCTGCTTGTGTTCTCAATTTTTGTAACTTTTATTTGAGTATATAGGCTATGCTAACCTAGCTATTGCATTGGGTGTTGTCGAATGTCATGCATATCCTGCCTGCAGGAGCAGTCATGGAGGGACACATACTCAAACCTCCTATCATATCAGTGGATAACAAGATGAGTGGGATACCCACAAGATGCCTTGAAAAGCCCATCCCTACAGTATAGCTACAGTTGTGCTCAAAATGGTTTGGCTCTATGCCTTGTATAATCCAGAGTTTAATATATGTCTGCAGTGTGCACGGTATTTTTGGGTTCTATATTTGGTACTGAGGGCCATAATCCATGAAATGTTGACATGATAGAAGCCTTATCAGCCAAGCAAAGAAGCTTCTCATTATTGTTCCCAGTTCTGCATATATCCCTGCTGCCCTCTCTCTTATGGTGCATTGCTTCTGGGCAGTACCCTGTTGCAGCATGAGTGCATGTATTTAATGCAGGGGAAATGTCACTGAGATAGGGTTCCTGCAGCCTGTTAGCTGTAATACTTGGAAGCAGCCTCTGACTACACTACCAGAGGGGTATAGTTTATGGTGTGCAGACCTGAGTTTCCTGGTATGCACAACCATGATTTCTGTATATTTCACAAGCATCTTGCATATTCCAGCACAAACCACCATGCCGTATGACTACAAATGCGTTCTTTGTCTTCTTGCATTGCAATTTCATAGGGTTATCACTAGAATTTTTCTGTACACTGGCCCTACACAAGCAAATATTTATCTATGACTCACATATAAAGGAATGAATGTTGCATGATGTAGAAACAAATGCTGTTATGAAAAACAGTGTTCAGGTTTAATGCATAACTTTGCAATAATTAATCATTTAAGCTTCTAGATGGGAAATGATGCAAAGTCAGAGTGAAGAATGAAATATTTTGAAGCAGTTCTGGCTGTAACAGTGTCCTCAATTTTCAGTTTCACCTCCACTCATCAAAAATGTTGATACAAGAAAAAAAAGCCTCTATAAGGCTAATCTGAAATTTGTTAGCAGCATCAGTTCTGCACTGAATAATAAACCAGGTTTAGAAAACCCTTCATGAATTAGGTACACAGTGAAGGTCATCATGTTCACTGATGTCCATTAAATGCAATGACCTAGTGATCCATAACCATTTGTCTTGTAGCCTTCTTTTGTACAAATGTGTGATGTGGTGTCCCTCAAAGTAAGTCTGTGAGTTCATATAACGGTCATAACATAATGTTACAATAGCAAAAGCTTAGAGCAGCATGAAAATTAATGTTGTCCGGATCGCTACATTTTGTAGTTATTTAATGTCACTGGTTATAGCAAGAATTTGCCTTAAATCTCTTTTGTAGACCATAGAAAGAAGATACATAACATATAGAAAATTATTGTTGAAGATCTGCATTTGTTTTCTAATCTGCAGTCCAAAATAAGACTAAATATGAAAACAGCACTGTACTTTGAAGGCAAGTCTTAACTAATTCATTAAAACAATAAAATATAAATTGATGATACTTTTCAAATCAGCCTTATATTAGGGTCTATATCAGAAGATCGAAGCTTCAAAATTTCGAATCTGATATAGTCAACACCATGTGATCGAAGTCTTGAAACTTCGAAACTTTTAACGGAGATCTCCAGACAGTGCGGAAATGGAAGACTTCCCTTTTCTGCACTGTAGTGCAATCTTGGATTTGGTATATTTAAGTAGTGGGGGATATGGGGGGCACAGCCCCCCATGTGGGGGGTGCAAGGGGGCTTGGCCCTCTGCTTAGAGTGTTTAAATGGTTTGTTTTTGTAAGTTGTTGTGTTTTATTACATTTTCGATGTTTCAAGACTTCAATTATATGGTGTCGACCATACCAAATTCGAAGTTTTGAAACTTCAATAATGTAATATTGACCCTTATATTAGGTAGGGAAAACCTACAGACAGGTAATATGAAAGTTGCATATCTAAATACAGGACAACAACTGAGGTTCTAAGGTGCTGTCTCCATAATCTTGAACAGGCGAGAGGCATTATTATAACCCTAACACAAAAATGACAAAAATCAGACTACTGTGTCTCTGAACAAGAGACAATTATAAGACATATAATGGCTGCTTCCTAAAGCGCAGAAAGCATAAATATAGAGTGAAAAATGAGGGGAAAACAATGCTTTTCCTAATGCAGAGCAACAAAGTGTAACATGAGCAGTGAACATGTACCACTGTAGCAGGAGATCACTTTGATATATGTCAATCTCACCTTCCTAATTTTATAGCCTCCCCTAGTGAAACAATACAGGCACTTTGATATAATTTCTCATGGGGGATTTCAAAGTGGAATATCATCCCAAGGGTTAGAGACATCATTTACAAGTATTTAGAAGAATTGTTCTACACAGTATGTAGCTGAGAGTTAAGCAGAAGTCATCCTCCTAAATGGAGGGTGGTCATTGAGGAGGTATGAGCATGGTAACTTACACAGAGTGAGAATGGTGGTTGGTTACTATAACAAGGACATTTTTTCCTAATGGGAAAATTCTGAATTATATGTAAAGGTCACTACTCTGGTGAATTTAAAAGCTAAACAGCGGATATCCTTTTTTGATTCCATGGTTGTACAGAAGGCAGTGTTGATGTTTCACAACTACAGAGTCCAGGTCTTGGTCCTATTATTTGGTTATCGTATGCATAGAGTTTGTAGCTTCACCCACACCATGTGAATTTTTTTATTCTCTGTTCCCCTTGTTTCTTCTGAAGACAGACTGATTAATTGGCTACTGAAAACCGTTCCTCTATATTGCATTTGTTCTTATCCTTGAGGACAGATTATGGTTGAAGAATTCCTGCAAAAATCAGCTTGTTTGCATGGTTAACAAATGATTAAAAATGACAGGCTTTCTAAGGTACTTCAATAAAGAAGTGAAAGGATGTAGTTCCTAACATGGGGCAAGAAAAGGGGATGGACAAATATTTCCAATGAAAATTGTTTGGAATGTAGGCAACCTGGTTGTTTTAAGGACTGAAATACGTATAGGTTGACTCATATAATGCATTTTGTAGCCGACTTACTTTTGGTTATGTTGTGGTCTTATGACGCTAGGGTACAAGTCAGTACAGTATCTGACAGCTGTTTATGGAGGCTGTGTAACCTCAGTGTTAACAAGTCATTAAATGATATCCACTGCACAGATCTCATTATGTCCCTTATAGTATTCTATGAGATGAACATGATGACTGAGTGATTTTTCATTTTGTTTGTTTAACAAAACCTGCACAGTGTTCACCCCCTTAATGTTTTATTGCTTTATAGAATGGAGTATTTTATTTTAAAGCTTTATATAGCTTTATTTCAGTAACCTGTGAAACATTTTAAATGTTTGAAAAATGTCTGCTCTTCTGGATGTAACATATTCATGACACTGTGTACAGAAATAGCTATGTTATTGATATTGCATCAAATTACTTGAAACCATGAAATTTACAAGTGTACATGTACCATGCTAAAAGCACCCTATATTGGGTTAGATTTTAAATATACTATTTCAGAAGACCTACCTGTTACCTTTGTTACTACAATTTTACAAAGTTTGTACAAAAGGCAGTTATATACCGTAATTTGAAATACATTTCTAAACATTTAAAAAGCACATTTCCATCATGAGTGTAATCATAACTTACATTGTATTCCCTCTGTGTACAGAAAAAATATCTGTATTGTTTGTTAATCATCAAAATATTTGAATTTGGATAGCATATGAACATATACAGTGTTATGGGGTCTACTTTAAGCTCTCAAAATAAGTAAAACCCAAATCCGAATCGCACGACACGGAAAGAGCGAACCGCGAATACGTCAAACGAATGAAACCGCAAAAGGGGAAATATCGAAATCGCATAGTTGGCCCATCTGCGGTATAGCTCCATAAGGTAAGTGTGCAATAGTTACAGACCTTACGGTTAGAGAGGGGTTAAGGTAAGTGCATAGGTAGGTAGGTAGTGTATGTAAGGTTTTGTGAAGGTAATGTATGTAAGGTTTAGTGTAGGGTTTTGTTAAGTGTATGTGTGTGGAATATTTAGTTTGTTTGGGTATAGCTCCATAGGGGAAGTGTGCGGTAGTTACAGACCTTAGGGTTAGGGAGGGATTAAGGATAGTTCATAGACAGTTGTGTATGTGGGGTTAGTGTAGGGTTAGCTGTAGGATTTTGGTGCTTTAATTTAGGGTTAGAAGTAGGCATTTGGTTAGTGCATGTATGTGTTTTTTTTATTGTGCTTGGGTAGGTAGTGTGTTGCGGTTGGTGGGTTAGCCGACTATGACTGTTCGAGGTTTACATTTTTGCTCTTTAGTACATTCAATGTATCCGCGGTTTGCTCTTTATGTGTCATGCGATTCGGATTCGAGTTTTTCGTGTTTCGAGGGTACAGAGTAGACCCGTATTATGCATAAGTCATAACTGTTGCAATTTGTAATACCACTGTATTAGATTTTAAATTATTTTATGTGACTTCCTTGTAATTTTTTCCTTTAGTAAATGCAGAAACACATGATAATACCTTAACCAATCAAGTTCACAGCCACTGATTTGCAGGTGCAAAAATTATATACCTAAAACATGATGTCAGAATGTTGAAAACTAGTAATATTAAGTAAATACCCATGGCAGACAGTGTAAATCATCAGCTCCTGGAAAAGTAGCATTTATTACATCTCACATTACACTGTCTTTGATTATAACCATATACATGGGTATAGCCATATGCATGATTAAAGCCATGTGCTGTGCATGAGTGTATCAGGAGGTCAGATAGTGAGGATGTAACAGAAGCTATAAGACGGTAGCTACTAAAGGATAGTTTCTCTTTTAAAAGTTTAATTACAAAAATATTATGTATTTCATTTTTGACTAAGAGTTACTGAAAGATTTAGCATCTGCCAGTGTCATTACTTTATGGAATGTCCTTAGGCTTTCAGATATTGGTTAAAATTTTATTTATTCCCCTTAGAGCCTTTAAAGGCAATGCCAAAAAGACAAAACTACCAACACAGTGAAAAAATCTCCAAGCAACCTTAAGGTGTTACTGCTTAATGCTTGGAGCCTAAACAAAAAATTCCATAACTTTTAAGCTCTTCTCACTCTGGAGAATGTAGACATCTGTACTGTGACTGAGACTTGGTTTAAAGCCATAGAAAGTACTCTGGCAGTGCAAGGCTACTGTGCCTTCCACACATATAGACCAGCAACAGCACAGACTGGGCCAAAGGTGAAGGTGTCTTGATGTACGTTAGCAAGAAACATACCTCCAGGTCAATTAAGCAGAATGATACCATGGAGCTCATGCATGTACAAGTCCACCATCTATGCTTCTAGAATCTCACAACACTTACCTAAGCCTACTAGAGCTGATCGCCGCCCAACTAAACACCCCATTCATGGGTGATTTTAACTACTTCTCCGTAAACTGGGAAACTTACACTGCCTCAAACTCAAAGGCACAATGCTTCCTGGAATTTATTAACACAGAC
>NC_056730.1:649681931-649754431 GCF_019279795.1 Protopterus annectens | reverse complement strand
ACCTGGAGTATGAGGATACCTGAATAGGGACGGGAGTTTCCTGTATGTTCCTAGCTTGATCTACCTCTTGGGTGGCATGCATTCCCTTGGGGCATGCATACTTCCACATTATTGCTCCGCTCAACCACTCTAAGGTGTACACCTTGGCTGAACTTGTGTTCCCAAGTTCTGCATTTTATGCTCACATTGCACATTTGAGGACAACTCCTAGATGGTGTGCCTGCTTGGAGCCTACACAGAACCTTCTACTTGGATAGGCAAGGCATCGTTAACCACCCATTATAATCCCTTCTGCCTGTTTAGTAGAACCTAGGTCATTTAAGATGTAGTCCAGAATATAATCTCTACATAGCAGCGGTATACATTACCAAATGTAATGTGCAGCTATAGAATTGTTTGTGTATCCGTTTGTATAGTTATCTGTCTGTCCAGTTATCCATTTTCTGTAC
This sequence comes from Protopterus annectens, assembly GCF_019279795.1. NCBI lineage: Eukaryota > Metazoa > Chordata > Ceratodontiformes > Protopteridae > Protopterus > Protopterus annectens. The sequence continues at coordinate 649,753,982 of NC_056730.1, read as the reverse complement.
CTGTTGTATCCAACTTACAATAACAGGGGAGGGGGTCACAGCCTATTCTAGAATACAAGGAGAACAAGGCAGGATCTAGCCCAGGATAAGGTGACACTCCATGACATCAAAGCACACTCACTCTTACACAACCACATGTACCTAAGACCAATTTAGCACTTCCATTCCACCTTTCAGCAAGCTGTTGTAATGTGGGAGAATACACAGAAACCTGAGATCCTGTTGAAAGTCCATGAGAACTCTGGAAAAATATACAAACTCCACATAAAGGAATCTAAAAGTGAGAGTTCAGCCAGAAAACAACATGTATAGTCAGGGAGCATTTCAAACCACCACCCCAGACTGCAACCATCTACTGAAGTCAAACACTACAAAATCATAACAGTTACTCCCAAGCAGCTCATCAAATAACCCGTGTATAAAAACAATTCAATAGTTTATTCAGACTTGAAATATCAGAAAAGATATAAATATCATCAAACATTAAAAGAAATGTAATGTGTTGGTCCAGAGAGGTTGATGGGTTCTTCTTCTCTACATATTGTATTTTTTTCTAAAGCTGTGATATAACTAGGTAAAGAGACTTATTATTTTGTATGCGTGTGTGTGTGTGTGTGTGTGTGTGTGCATGCACACGTGTGTGTGTGTGTGTGTGTGTGTGTGTGTGTGTGTGTGTGTGTGTGTGTGTGTGTGTGTGTGTGTGTGTGACAGAGACACAGAAGACCGTAGCTCATATTCTTCAAATCTTGTTCCTTATATGTGTTGCCAAACTGATTGAATGTGTATTAGCACTGACTGATTTGATTAAATCTCTCAATGTGAATGCTGTTCTTGTATTTTTACTTTCCAGGCCATATAGCAGCACACACACACACACACACACACACACACAAACACACACACACACACACACACACACACACACACACACACACACACACACACACACACACACACACACACATTAGGAAGACTCAGATAAATTAACTTAAGTATTTGTCTGACAGTTTATAAGTGAGGATCAAGGCTATGCGCAGCTAATATGCTTTATCCTGTAATTCAGGATTTGAGTCCCTTAATTTGTATTTGCATATTGCTTGTGTCTAAACAAAGTCATTCCTGGAAAGGGCCTGCAGTACCTAGTGGGCTTACAAATTAACAAGTTAATAAAATGCACCTGTCCCCTGACAACGCAAAATGTATGCGTATGCACACTTTTTCCATACATGCAGTTACTCTTTTATAACATCTAAGAACACTTCTTAAAAAAAAAAAATACTTAAAACTCAGTTTTCATTTGTTAGTGGAACACGACTAAGGTACTCTGAAGATGCATGGTGTTCCATTTACTTTGAAATTAAATAGGTTTGAAGAAGACATTGTGGTGAGGTATGTGTCTTAGAGGAGGCAGTGGATAAGAATAAAATGGAGTGTCAAGAGTTTATTTTTCCATATACTACACTTGCCACTTGACCAAACTTTGTACGTTTAGAAGAATTTCTGTAACCCCCCCCCCACACACACACACACACATTTTTTCATGGAATTTTGAAAGTAATAAGATTGCATGTTTTCACTTCACTGATGCTTTTCTTTTAGTGACCCAATTGAAGCTCTTATTTGTTTCAAATAAATCAGTCAATAGATTCTGTATGATTACAGCTTTTATCCAGAGTTGGATATCATTTTACTGACCACATGTCTCCTACCATCTGGCCACTATACACTTTTTCTTTATTCTTGATTTTGCAATATTTTAATTTTAGGCCTACTGCCTACAAGTTCAAATGTCTTTTCATCAGAACAAGGATTTCAGTCTTTCAACCATAGTAAACTTTTTCTTCAAGAACTTCAAAAGGCATTAAGGTTTTTAAATTAAAAAAAAAAACAACACCCATCAGCTGTGCTGCAGGCAAATGTTATCCTGCAAGCTTGGGGACAGAGGGAGGTTGTATATGTGACGTAGGAGGAGTGATGAGCTCTGGGGGTCACTGCACGGTCACTGATCATAGCGAGGTCACATTGCGACTTTGAGCTAGAGAAAGTGCCACTGTGCATTAGCACTGAATCGCTTCAGCACACAGTGTTACCAGAGAGGATGAGTAGACGACACGAGCACAGTAACACCAACACAGCTACTTCCCAGCACTTGGGATCCTTTTAAAGCAGCTCATGAAAAATAAATCTTGCCTGGCATATTTTAACTCTTTATTTGCTGTAAAATGATTACCTTTTTTGAGGACTTGTTTTTCATTATCATTTTATTGAACGGCAGTTTCTTATAAACAAGATACTTTCTCTCTCCTTTTTTCAGTCTTCCACAAAATGAGTTTTGGGTTTATTAAATAGTATTGCATGTAATGATTTGCATTTTTCATAACTGTCTACGGAGTGTATCAGAATGATACAGACTGGAGCTATTCAATATTTGCTACTTGAAACAGACATAAATAGTGAAAATTTTGTTAGGTGCCAATGACTAAACATGAAAAAACAATATAAAGTATCCAAGGCTGTACAATGTCTTTTACTCATTGCAGAAGGAACACCTTATGTCTTGATTTTAAGCATGTATTTTTATACAATCAGATAAATCAAGCTCAGTCATTTTATCTGTAATGGCAGATTGTGTAATTGTCATTCTTTTATTTATTTATTTTTTTATACTTTATTTCACTGATACCACATCCAGGTCCATAAAATTACTTTAAACAATTATTCCGGCAGGAGGTTTCTCTCCCTTCTGTTTCTCTTCTTTGTCTTTCCCTGGTCCATCTGTCCACTTATCCACGTCTTTCTCTCCTTCCTTATTCACTCATTCATACTCTCATTCTTTGCTGTTCAGTTTAGGTTCTGATCACAGACTGTAGCAGCTGTGAGCAGACATTATTTCCTGAGTCCACACTACTGTAAGATTTTCAGATACGGTGTCTCAGTAGTTAAATGTGCTGGACACATTTGTCTGCTTATCCAGTCATGCATGAGACTGCTTGGCAAGCCACTGAGTCATTTGGGTCATTTACAAAAGCTTGCTGTCTGTAATCCTTGATTGCCCTAAGCATGTAAGTCTCTTTTATATTTGCATTTACCTGATCTGTGTACTGATGCTCTTTAGAAACTGAGGAACCCCTTATTCAGCCATCTGAGATGTTTGTTCAGCATGTTCATCGTATTACTTTCTATGCTCAATGGAGAAGTATATCTCTAATAAAACAAAGAATACTTACTGTAAAAAGTAAAAATTTCTGCATGCACTGTTATTCTTGAGTGGCCTTAGAATATTGTTTTGCATATTTTTACAGAGTTTCTTTGTAGTTTGACTAGATATACATGGTATTCAGATAAATGAGTATATTCAGTAGATGCTATACCTGTAACTGTGCAGTGTGTGATCCCAGCCCCCAGCTGCTGTATATCTATTCCTGTCTTTACTAAAGGTCAGTTACTTGTCAGATCATTCCATACCCACTTCGTTTAATAGGACAAAAGCTCAAAGCAGTGTTATTGCAAGAAACTGAACTGTCAACTGGCTAATTCAATGTTTACACATTTTGAAGTAAATTTCACTAAACTACTTTATGATTATTGTTTTACAAAAATTAATTTAGCTGTACTTAACAACTTCAGAGGAGGAGGCCAGACAACTTGCCATTTCTGTGCTAAAGAAGTTTAAATATTAGAGAGGTAATGAACAGATCTTTGAGGATGCCCAACCCTTACCAAGATTTGTGGATCTACTAAATTTTAAATAGAGAAAGGACACCAGAGGGGCTGACATGTTTCAACATAGTACCACCAATCACATTAATGACTTAGGAAGCTCATGATAGAAGCTGTACCAGAGCTTATTGGAATGAATCAGCTTGGAGAAGAGCAGGCTGACAGCTAACAGGATCAGGGTGTTTTAGAAATAAGGTTTAAAAGCTGTAAATGGCAGAGTACAGACATATGATTACGTGCATGAATACAGTTATATGAAGTAAGAGAAGGACTTACATTAAAACCACTTATATGAATAGTGCAGGGTAAGAATAGTCCTGCGTAATGATCTGTGATCACCTTGTATACATTTACTTCTGCAGCAGGCCATTCTAACCATTTTCATAACTAAATAATTTGGAATAACAAAGGTGAGGAAACTTAACAGTTCTTTCCTTTACCTCACAAACCAATCCAATCCCCAGGATATAATAAACTCTGTGTAGGCAGAGTGTAGAGCCTACATGGAATGTATCCATGTACATGGTCATGGTCTCCCCTTGGCAGCATGCCATGCAAATTAATGATGGTGCACTGCCAAGGGAGAGTTGAGGAACACGGATATTTAATAAGTGTTGTCATGTTTGTGCAGCACATCAAGGAGCACAGCAATGGCAAGCTGTGCTCACACGTACACAGCTGACACCTACCATACATCTAAATATAGAAACCAGATGTAATTAACAAGCATAATGGCAATTTATGTATTTTGTTTATTTTTTTTTAATTTGGCATTTGCACAGTATGGCATGGAGTGTAGCTAAGCCGAGCAGAGTTCATACATACATGGCTGACACCTGCCAGACATCTAAAAATAGAAACTTGATGTAATTAATTATTTATTTATTGGTTTGTTTAAGCATGTTTGCATGGCATGGCGCAGTGCTCAACACTGCTAACAAGTACCTCAATGGTATATGTGAAGGTATACCAGATTTCTTAATATCCACTTCACTTAATGGGTAGAGTTACAGCTGTATCTGTAGTAGGGCCAGGGTTGGAATACATGGATGTCATAAGAACTCTGTATTTTTGTTGCACACATTATGGACAAGATTTTAAAATATGGTACCTCTGCGCTCTTTGTAACTGGGCTCAAACCTGCTAAGCACCGCATAAACATGGTAACATCTGCAGGCAGCTCCATGCGCAGCTTCGCTTAAACCATGAATTTGCCTGTTTGTGCATTTGCTCACTGCTAAGCAGTGCAAAGCTTTTTTGATTGTTGATCATGATGTGTAAGGGCAGACAGCAGCCTATATAAGGTGCACTAGGTGGGAATTCTGCAGAAACCATTGGAGTCTATCATCTGTCAATATGGCTGGTGGTGTTGGAGAAGGTGTGCACTTTCAGGCACAATGGTGGGGCATTCAAGGAGTCTAGGGTCATGGTTGGTCTCCTTGTGAAAAACCATGAAGATAGGTTGCTGCAGGGTGGTTTCCAGGGCTCAGAGTATAAGGCAGAGGCCTAGGACTGGCTGGCCAGAGAACTCACCAGTGTTACTGGTATCCCCCGCACAGGTGAAAAGTATTGTCACCACCATGATGACCTGTAAAGGCAAAAGAGGGGAACCTTGGACACCTGAGTCCAAGAAGTAAGGGCAGGGAATGCCCCACAAGTATATAAGTACTTTTTCCTCTGTTTTACCAATATGTAATCTGAATGTCTGCAAAACTGGTATGCATAATAGTATGCCTCTCTCCCAACAGCTGCAGCTGAGTGGGCTCACAGTGTCGGGTCTCATGCCAGGTTGCACTGTGAGCGTGGTGAGTATGGATGTATCATGCCAACTGCAGTCCAGTAATCAAGAAAGAGTAAAGCATTAACTGCAATAAGGTATATACAATAAAGTCTGCAGTGCAATAAAGTTGGAATAAGAGCTGTAGGGCAATAAAGTTGGAATTAGAGCTGTAGTGCAATAAATGAATAATAACTGTAGTTCAATAAAATCAAGAAACAATACCAATAACAGCAAGGAAAATGGTATACATCAGAATTGTCTTGGGAGGGTGGCCTAATGGTTAAGGTGTTTGCCTTACAAGCACAAGATGCAGGGTTTGAGTCTCACAAGGGATAATTGTCCAGGCTTAAATGATTTTCAAGGGCAGTTAGCTTAGTACTAATCTATGAACCTATGAATCTATAACCATTGCAGTAGAGCTGTATGCATTGAGTCTGTAAGGTAAGGTTGCTGCAGTCAATTATAAGACTATAGAATGCAAATCTAATGGCTGTAAACTGTATTTCTTAACTTATAGTACTGTTCAACACTTTCTCTAAGCCAATACCAGTCACATAATGCTTTTTCTTCCACAGACATCAGGTAGGAAAGCTATATGGGTGAGATAGACCACTCCACAGCTGGATATTGTGTGTGTGGACTTCATATATATTGCAAACCAATAACAGTAATATGTGTTCACCTGTATTGTTGAAAGTGAAATAAAGCTGTAGTAATATATGCAGTATGGTTGTATACCATGCACATGTGTTTTATTGGCACTGCGGTCTAGTAAAACACTGCAACAGTACTGGAATGCTAGAGGAAAGTCCTGTAACTTGTATTGCACAATTCATAGTATGTTTCCAGGTGGTCTCCAGACAAGTATCAGTCACCCTGCAGTCAGCAGTGCCTCATTAGCTCAATCTGTTAAATTCCTTGTACACTGTACATTTTGCCATACACAGTCCTGGGTTTGAATTCAGTGTTATGTAGCACTACATTTTCAGTATCAGGCTCATAATGCTCACAATTTCTCTCTCTCCAAGAACACAACAATGTGATGGGTGATTTAGCCCATAGTATGTGCATATATTGTGTTTAGATCTCACAGAATGTTACACTCAGTAAGTAGCAAGAATGTGTGCATCAGCATTGTCGCTTCAGAAATAAAACTGTGTAATCCCAGTATGGTTGTATCTCTTGCATGTCTGTACTATGCTGTTGCAGTCAGTTATTAAAGTATTTGCAGCTGTCCCCTGAATTTTTTTTGTTAAACTAACTATATGTTGGAAAATGTGGTTGATTATTGTAATGTTTTATTATGATTTTATATTAACATATTTTGTTAAACTAACTATATGATGGAAAATGTGGTTGATTATTGTTATATTTTATTATGATTTCATATTAACATATTTTGTTAAATTAACTATATTTTGGAAAATGTGGTTGATTATTGTTATGTTTTATTATGATTCAGTATTAACATATTTTGTTAAAGTAACTGTTTTGTTGGCTGAATGTTTTACTTCACACTGGCATGCTGTTACCATACTGCCTGTTATGTTACATCATGTTGTGTTGCAGATAATATACATTAATATGTATTTGGCTTAATAAATATGATGTTTCATTCTGTTAATACTAACAATGGTATGGTTACTACTAACTGTAACATATTGCTTTACCTCATATCCCACAGCACGTCAAGGTAGGCCGGTTCCAGCTGATCTCCCTACCTTGCCTCAAATGGCCATGGCACTGGGTCCCAGCACATCTAGAACCCAGACCGGTGATGCTCCCTCTGTGGCCCCTGCACTACCTCTGGTGTCGGGTAGCACCGCCCAAGGGGATGGGGCCCAGGCCCCTCTGGGAGTGGTGGAAAAGGGAGAGTTGTCACCCATGATGAGCTACCAGTTATAGTGTGCAGGATAGTCCACCATAGCTATGACCAATGCCTGCACTGTATTGAACACATGCTGGCCAACCTGGTGGGGCAGCGTAGCCCTGGTGCCCAGCCTCCAGCACAGCCACCCTCGGGGCAGTGAAGGAGTAGTGTTGATGGTCCAATAGGTGGGGACATGAGTCATGCTGCTGCTGTGTCGAGGCACATGGGACTCAAGAATCCACAACACCCTTCCCGTCAAACTTTCTCACCCCCTCATGTGTCACACACTCCTCTGTCTGCTGTCTTGTCTGTCTTGTCTGTTTGCAAATGAATTCTCACCTACGCAACTTACCTCCCCCATACGTACCTATGTCCCTTCCCCAACTTTCCACTCTTACCTTAAAAAAATGGGTACCTGTCCAAAAAAAAATATTGTCCCATACATAGCTCTCCATTTCACACACATGTCCACTGGACACATTTAATTAGGTCCAGTTGGCTTGACAATGCAGTTATGTTGTCCTCTCCTCTCTTTCTGGGGTTTGGGAATGCAAATTCATCTAAAAATCTGTCAAAATGCACAGTTGTTTTGTTTGCAAGAAATGGATAGCTATGGTTCTTTTCGACACCCTTCCTGCACATCCCATCCTGCCTTTCAATATGTTTTTCCCCTGCTTGCCCCCATTTCACCACTTTCCTATCTCCCATTTTTTCTTTTCTTTATTTTTTTTTTTTTTTAGCATTGAGCTGCACGGTGTGCAGCTTGGCACAGTTTCGCTTAGCTCAGCTAACTAGAGCTATAATGAGAATATGTGTTTTTAACATTGTAAGTCACATGCACAGAATAAACACCTCTACCATGTTTCAAACCCAACCCCATCATACCTGCAGCACGCTGCACTAACACACCACGCCACGCAACTCTTAACTAAAACAGGTGGTTTAAACAAAACATAGTAATTGCCAATTACAGTCATTAGGCATGTTTCAGTGTTGCTGCACTCTGCGCCACACCATGCAAACTGGAATAAACAGTGATGGGAAAAATGGGAGTGTACCTTGGATTCTGGTGCAATAGTACACTACTAAAGCCAAACACATGATAATGGATGTAACTGAAGCCTGTGATCAGAGGTAGATGTGCCCTTTTATCAGCAACATGTAGAAAGCCACCTGCTAAGGCATTCATGACAAAATACATGTACAACTAGGACTCTGGTGCAGAAATACATCCATATAAATCCATGCACATACTGATAGATGTGGAAAATGTTTGTCACAGCCTGTATGTGTGCACATATATCTTCCAAGTACACCTGTTGCAGCAGTGACTCAGTGGCTCAGTCTGTTAAGTCAAAGTCAAAGAAAATGTTATTGTCATTCAGAACTACACAGCAGTGTAGCTGAATGAAATTACAATGCTTCATTCTCAATGCAGGAAGGAGTTGCACATATAGACAGAGAAAAATTAATAAAATATCACAGTAGAATTTTAATAAGTAGCAATTTGTAAGTAAAGTAGGACAGCAGTGACCCACACCCATCCCAGAACAGGAGACAAGGAAGACAAAGAACAATATGAAGGAAATATCGTCAAAGTAAAAATTAAACAATAGCAGCATATCTATGAATAGACTGAATTATTGCACAATTTGCATATTGCACTTTACAGTCATTCACTTGTAGGTGGGCTACCTTAATATTGCACTTAGTTATTGCACATCCATAAAATAAGCCCCTTGATAGGCTAGTTATGTAACAGATGTCATGGTTCATTTTTCCCAAGAGTTCAACAGTGTAATGGACAGCGGAAAGAAACTGTTTTTAGTGTGGTGGTCTTACAATGCAGACATCTGTATCTCCTGACTGAGGTCAGGTGAGTGTACAGACTTGACTTGCATATAGTATATTTTGCCACACACAGTCCTGGGTTCAAATCCAGTGTTGTGCTGCATTTCAAAAACATTATTGTGAAAACAGCAATTAATGGATCACTAATACACTTTTTATCCACACAAAGCATTGCATATTAAATAGTCATTTTTTCAGTGCATGAAATCACATGCCTGCAGGCAGGGACACACTTCACATATCTGTATAGCAGTACAATATGCCACCTAGTACTCTGTTATTGACACAGTTTCCTAACATCCATACCTAAAATACATACTTTAATTGGAGTGTAAAAGGTACTTTCTCCCTAGCGATGACTCTACAACAGGGCTGACACAGCTACACCTACAGCTTGTTGTCCTCCAAAGTGTCCACACTTTTCTGTTTATATCTACTACCTGTAGCAGCAGCTGCAGCCTGTGGTACACACAGCTCTATGTAAAGGTTTCTACTACAGACCGACCCTCTGTGATGATGTAGTCTTCTCACGCCAGTAGTGTCCATCTCAGCAGCTAAGAAAGGGGCCCAGGTCTACATGAAGGCCTGATATGTTGCACAGTGTTTGCATGTCATTGGCTAACGATAGTGTAATTCAGCTGCTTTGGCTGCAATTAGCATTTCAGAACCGCAGACTGGTTTAAAGGTAATCACCTGCTGGTGGTAAGCATGTTTAACAGGCAGGCAGCTGGCTATGGACCCATTCTGTATGAGACCTTACTCACACAGAGCATGCCTTTGTGAAACTTTACCTGACATGCAGTTCAACAGAAGAGTACTGCACTCTAGCAGGTATGCAACTGTTTTTTGTTTATAACAGGATTTAGACGGGAGGATAAAGATATGGGGCATAGGGATTACAGCAGTAAGCCAGTCATAGACCTGTGATAATGACATGTCAGTGATACCTTGCTAACTTACACCTAAAGGAGACATACAATACATCAGGGTGTTGTTAGTGTGACACACTGGTGTTATCAGACTGTCCCTATATAGTGGTTGTTATAGCACACTGCTACTTGTCTGGCACTGCTCCTATGACATATTATTTTGTGGTTGGCCTTAGGGGACACACCACAGTGGACTGAAGTGTTGGGTGTATGAGCATACAGCAGACGCTGTCATGGTACATAGGGAATACCTTGGCAATGATACTATCTTGGTTATAGCCACGCATGTAGTATGTTGTCACACTGTGGGTTATGTCATGTGTGAGCAAGCACTGGATAGTGCCAGCCATTATGCCCTTGCTATATCTATACATAGTGGACATCCATGCATCTGATCCTGTAATGTGTTTCCCTTCTGTTGTCTTTCGGGAATAATGTACCACAGAAGACACCCACCCTTCTCGGGTGCAGAGATTGAGATAATTTTTCAAGGACTAAGGCAGCATCATGACATCCTGTTATCTAGGGGAGAGACATAATAGGGAAGAGCATTGTGGTCAGACCTTGTCTATGATGTTAATGCCAGGGGTCAGCATGGCAGGACATATGAGCAGGTTCAACACTGGGCAACCAATATGATTAATGCTGCACATCGACGGGCAGCAGATATATCCAGAGATCATGCTGTCACTGGTGGAGGGCCTGCAGCAGAACACAACTCTCGGCCACTGAGGAATTCTTGGCGTACCTAGGTACATGCAACAGCTCCCAGGCATCCATCACACCATACATTGTGGAGGTGGGTGCCACATTTTTCACAGCTGAGGATCATGCAGGCAAGCTTACTGTGATCAAAACTGTGATACTGTAGCAGTCAGTGTGTCAGGCTGTAGATACATTTATGTGAGTGTCAGGTCTTTGTTCTTTGGCGGGTGTAGCCTCAGGTATACACTCATATGCAGATTGGGACCAATACAACAAGTAACAGAGCAGCTACTATAAATGTGATATATATGGATGTATTACCTTGTTGTGCTGCAACATGCAGTGGTACTGACATAACCCCACCCTCAACTTTTCACAGGTGCATCAGGTATTGCCCAAGGCCATAGTCCTGCCCCTAATAAGTATAACACTTGTTTTGTTAAGTAACAATTATAGTCTAGTATGGTTAAGAGCCTGGATAATGCCCTATGTACACATAATTATGTGTGTAGACAGCATAGGATGTTTTTAATTGTCAGTCTGGAGGAGATACCTAAGGTTTTGAGAGGGGGTAGGCACAGGAGTGTAGTTCAACAAACAGATACACTTTGGCAGTTACAGGTAAGAGCAGATGAGGCTCCTGGTTTAAATGAGGAAAGGAATCTAAAATGCCTTTTAAAATACAGCAGGTTGAAGGCAAATACATTAGGCAGTGATATGTGTATTTCCATATAATTGTGAAGAGAGTTGTACTGGGTTTTATGTGTTGTTTTTTCAATTATAGTGCCATACTGAGTAAGTAAAAGGTAACTATGACTGGTCACGTTTGACCTGAAGTACTTCAAGTGCTGGTTATAAAGATCTTGAGTTGAATTTGAATTGTGTTCCGAGGTAGTGCTTTGTGAACAAAGACAGAGAAGAAAGTTGTTTAACCACTAATGCAGTTGTGGGTCTTCATTGTTAGGAGTCTTGGATGCTTTTTGTACACAACAGTGCAGGAATTAATATACTGCTTTTTTAATTCTTATTGCAGAAGACTGTGGGGGGTTGGAGTCTGTCTCCTACACAACCTGATGTCATTGTCTCCTCAGACACTGATGACGATGGTGGCTACAGTGAGGCACAGGCAGGGGTGTCAGGGGCTGAATTTGTCAAAGAGGAAGATATCACTCTTCTACCCCTATTATCATCACACACAGAGTATATGCGCTCACATACCCTATCCCCAGAGGCCACAGAGGGTGAAGACATTGAACAGAAAAGTGTGGCGACTATGGCTCCAGTGAGTGTAGACACTGGCCAAAGCCAGAGACCAGGTGAGGTCCCACACAGGTGGATTGGCAGGGTTGCTTGTAGGAGGCCTGCTGTCCATCCTCCACCTGTTGCAGGTGTCACATCACGGGTCACCTAGTACATGTTTTGGGTCATCATGGTGCCACAAGCACATTCTATCTGGAACACCAGGTGTATGCTTAGGGTTATGGATACCACACAGTTTGACATCCCCGGCAGCCTCCACTGCACTGGGGCCACACTGGATCAGTTGACTGATGCAGTGGACAGATGCTGGGCTGAGACAGTGTCTGTCTTGTATCGCACATTGTCTGTGCTGGAACGTGTGGTTGTAGTTGGGTGTCAGACCCACGGATGTAGAGTAGCAACAACATCTGCTGGGAGTCTATGTGGCCATGCATAATCACGCTCCTGTAGTAGCAGTAAATCCAGTGCTACAGGGGGGAGTGTGCTGTCTACACCATGACGTAGCAAGCCATGGGCTTGTGTTCCTGGGAGGTCCCATGGGGAACATGGTCCCAGAAGACAGCAGTCACTGTCTGGTACTAGCACCACTTCTGACCTTGGGCATGGAGGTGCCAGTGCAACAACTGGCAGAGCCATTTTCCATGTTTGGGGATGGAGATGGTGAACTGGCAACTCTACCATGTATGGTCAACAGCTGTCCAACATGCACAGGTGTAGGAATATCACTGAGCTTGACTGTGTACATGCATACACTCACACACTGCTGTCATATGCAGGTCACCTACCTCTCCATGGTCAATCCGGCATGCTTCCCCTGACTCACACACACGGTGTCTACCATTTGGGCCAGCCTAGGCCTCCTGCATCCCCACATAACACCTGGTGCAAGTGATGATACCTGTGCCACCTCCCTCTCATCCTTGACATTGGTGCAAGGAAATGCACCTATGTGTCTGATGCAGAGGGTGACTAACATTACTTAACATGTACCGGTGCAATGCAGCATTGGTTCACAGTGCCACTTGTGGTTAATGAGAGATACAGTATGCTGGCATTTGTCACATGTATGCCACATACATTTCTGTACTTTATGTGGTCCTTATGTTGTATGTTGTTGAATTGGCTGTATACAGTAGTTACACAATGACAGGTGTGTCACGGGCCTGTTTATGTTTATGTTACTGGAGTCTGTTGGGATAACCTATGGATACACAGCGGAAATAAAGCAGCACAGGATGGCATGTCAGCACAGCGGGCATATGTCATCAGCAAAGTACAGCACTATAACTGCATGGCTCCATAGGTCCACGTGTGTATAACAGGCTAAGAAGGACAATGTTGGCATTCAGCATACTCATGAATCCCTAACCTGCGAGAAGGTCTGCTACCCTTCATAAGTGCCACCAGGGTTCTGATGGAGATGACGCATCTATATATATCATGTGTCCAGTACCACCAGTTGTCTGGCAACAGCTATGATTGTTGTATTCTGCATCCCTATGTGCAACCTGCACATGATGTGTGTCACAGAAGATGTGTGTGTGATATGCATGGAGAGGTCTGTGTCATGTTGGGTGTACTCCCTGTGTTACATACCGGTCTCACCAGCATGTACTATGCATGCCACACTGATTTTGTCGGTGTGTAACACAGGTGACATATGTTAGTCCTGTCATGGATACACAGGAGGTACACAATGGGAACTGATACCTTCCTGTATTGAGCCATACACATCCCCTCCAAAGCATTTCAGAGACAGACTATAGATGTACGGTCCTGACATGGACTCCATAAGACATGTTCTGCATAATGTGTATTGGTGTACCTTGGCACCTGTGTGGCTGCAACAGTTGTACAATATACCTGTGTAGTGACATGACAAGGGTGCCATTGCACACAATGATACCTGTGATGATTGCCAGATTCAGTATACCAGTGCCAATCTGGGATGTACATCCCAAACCTGTCAGTATTGATTATACAACAGTGAATGCATCCACATCTTTCCAACCAGTGACAGCCGAAGACTACAGTACTCTCTGTGTTCAATCCATACATCTTATGGTTCCATAACGTGTTATAAAATGCTCTAACAGGCTCACACAAACACATGGCTACATTGAGACTAGCACAACTTCCAATCAGTGTGTACAGGACATGCCAAGGCACACACGTAGTGCAGGTTGGCTGCATGTAGATGTTCAGACTTAACTATGTAATGGTACATACTGCAAATCACAGTAAATGGTGCATGCAACACACCTCATGTCTTTTAGTACTATAATTTTAGGACATATGCTTGATGACATACACAGGCCTTGTTGTGGTCAGTCCTTTAGGGGTAGCCACATCCCCTGTAACAACTAAAGCACTGTAAAGCCCTAAATATGTCTAGGCTACCAAAGTTATGCCATATGGATATAGACACATGAACCAAGTGGGCTGGAGTGAGATTAGAATCCCTACCAATCTAGTCTTATACACTACAGATGACAGTACTTATCGCATGCACCACAGCTTATATCTGATTTTACAATGTCAGCTGTTATTCTTAGGGTGGCTGACATTATCAGGCCTTGTAGAAGAGAGGAGTGTGGAAGCCAGCAGCAAGTCATAGGTTCAAAAAGTGCATAACCATTCCAGGTGGATAGCCCATGAGGGCATGTCCATTCATTTGCAGGAAGATACACAGACACACTCATGTACCAAGGGGGCTGGAGTGAGATAAAAACTCCTTCCTATCTAGTCTTATAGACTATAGATCACACTATTGCACTCACCATAGCTTACAGCTGACTTTATACTGTCAGCTGGTAGTCTTAGGGTGGCTGACATCATCAGGCCTTGTCGAAGAGGGCAGTGTGGAAGCCAGCAGCAAGTTACATGGCCAAAAGGTGCATGACCACTGAAGGTGGATAGCCAATGAGGGCACGTTCATTCTTTTGCAGGAAGATACACAGACACACACTCTGACACAGTCACATACTAAGTGGACTGAAGTGAGATTAGAACCCCTAACTATCTAGTCTTATACACTACAGATCACAGTATTTATTGTATATGCCACAGCTTGCATCTGATTTTATGCTCTCAGCTGGTAGTCTTAAGGTGGCTGATATAATCAGGCCTTGTAGAAGAGGGCAGTGTGGAAGCCATCAGCACATTACAGGGCCAGAAAGTGCATAACAATTGCAGATGGATAGCCCATGAAGGCATGTCCATTCAATTGCAGGAAGATACACAGACACACACACACATACCAAGTGGGCTAGAGTGAGATTAGAACTCCTACTTATCTAGTCTTATACACTATAGATCACAGTAATTATCTCATGTGTTGCACGTTAAATGTGTTATATGTGCAACTGCAGGCACAGTACTTTTGCATTACAGAAACTAGGCTTGTGTTGACCAGCATCTGTGGCCTGCAGTGTGATAGTGCTTCCTAGTTTTATCTGCATCTAGTATCCTAGAAGTGGGATCCCCATAATTATCCTAGCTATGTGTGTACAGCTACCAGTATGGCCATATGTGGCTACTTGCAGTTACATAAGCATACATGTGGACAGGGATAAGCTGCCCTGTCCCCACATGCATTGACAACATTATACATTACAACACCTGCTCACCTGTGTCTGACTACATGGTGACATCCAACAGGCACAGGGGTCTGTGGGTAAGTGGAATTTGTACTGTTCTACCCTTAGTTTGGATCCTTTGAGCAACAGTATGGCTTTGTGATAGTGGAGATTTACTCACCATTATTAGGGTAAGTCTGACAATACAGGCATCCACACACACGTTTCTGTATATAATAACTGTAGCTGCATGTGTGTAAATGTGTTTTGTAGATATATGGGGGGTGTATGTCTCCTTTTAATATATATATATATATATATATATATATATATATATATATATATATATGTATATATATATTCGTGCATATATATTTGACACTACATAGCAATAGATATGCTATGCATGTGAGAGAGAGAGATAGTGACATATATATATATATATATATATATATATATATATATATATATATATATATACATATATCTGTACGTATAGACATTTATACATAACAGGTCATTTTGATGAAGGGGTAACAGGATTACGCTCATTTTACCTAAGTGCATGGGCTTACCCAGTCGGACTGTCAGTACTAATAAGGTGACTCCAGTCCACAACTACCTGTAGTCCAGGATTTAGTATGTTAGACATTAGTATCTGCCCCTGTTTCTGCAGTACTGCACTTCCCTCAAACAGTCCACAGCATTCCCCAGCTGTATGCTGTACTTAATCTGTGACAGCAGTTGGTAATGTTACACTAATAACAGGCTGCCAGTCTGTGTACCTCTCAACCATCCTGATTTCCACAGAATGTCCACTGTTTTGACTCATATGTTTGGTCTGTTCCTCATACATTTGTGGTCTTCTGATGAATTATTGAATATTGTCGTCACTACATTATACTACTTACAGACAAACATTTGTGTGTCAGTCATTATATCCTTTAGAACATATGTAGTAATGCAACACCTTTACTGTCAGTGATTTTCTAGGTTTATGGGGACAATATTTGAAATCTGTCCCTATTTTTGGGCCTTTGTCCCTCCAGTCTTACTGGCTTTGTCCAGATTTATTGCAGTAAGAAATATTACATTCTGTGAAAACACCAACATAGCACTACCTCACATGCAAAAGATGTGAGGAATTCCAGATTAGAACCATCAACGCCAACACCCATGCTAGCTTTCCTAGTCCACTGAGCCACTCAGGCCACCAGACAGAGAGGAGTCATTCATCACAGAATCAACAGCATAAATATGTACATTGTTATCCTGTGTGAGGAGAGGCATACAATGGTGTGAGAATATCTATGTTACAGCCCTGAGATTGCCTGTTCCACTGATATATCACAGGTGATTTTCTCTTAAAGCAATTGTATGGGTACTCTGCAGTGTTGAGGGTGAGGGAACAATGGCACATGATCTGCTGGAATATATAGTAGTCCAAATAACATGTGAACCCACTGTTTAACATCTCCATTGACTGATGTAGTGAATATTCCAACCATGAGGCCTAGTGACTATTAAGGAATACATACTAATGGAGTGGGTATCCGTAGTCCCATGTGGATGTTACAGATGTTCAATTTGCCTACTATATTTCCTTCCATAACAGTAGCAGATCCATACATATGACATATTATGCTATATTATGGTGATCCTTACAATCAGTGTGTAGCTTAGAGACTTACCTTGTGAATGCAGCAGTTGAGAGACTTGTATTTCAGTGCTGACTCTGTGTGATGCAAGCCATACACAACCACTACATGGATAGGTACATGTTGTGTGGGTTGCCTGGCATCAACACATTGACTATATGTATGTGAGTAGACTCTAGGTTGTCAGTGAATGTGCTATGCATTGTCTCTTAGCCAATGCCAGGGTGTACTGGGCTGCCTACATCTGCCTATGGGGACATCATCAGGGGGCTCCTCCTCAGAGTCCTCCTGTGACTGTGGCTGTGCTGACCTAGGCACTGGTGAGGGGCTGTGTATCCCTTCCCTTTGCTGATGCTACTGCAGCTGTATCTGCAGGATCATATTGTGTGGCATGGCACATACTGTGAACATATGTGCACATGTGGCTAGAGAGTACTGCAGGATTCCACCAGATATATCAGGACACCAAAACCATGACTTCAGCAGCCCAAACACACACTCTGTGATGTTCCTAATTTGTGTATGTGCCTCATTATGGCATTCTTCTATGGGTCTGTGAGCATTTCAGATGTGTGTCATCATCATCCATGGTTCCAGGGTGTATCCAGCATCCCCACAGTAAATGTCCATGTGGGATGTCCCCCCTATCAAACATCTGGTACAGCTGTGAAGTGTGCCAGATATGGGAGTCGTGATAACTGCCAGGGCTGCCAGCACACACATTCATGATACTGTCCTGGGCATTTCACAAGACCTGGCAGTTGATGGAGTGGTACCCCTTTTGGTTGACATAGATTCTGCCCTACTCACTGGGTGGTGCCTTGATGTATACATGAGTGCAATCTATGGCACCCAGTACCTCAGGGTAGTGTGCTACATGGTAGAAGTGTTGTATATTGCTGACCCTCACCTCAGGGTTGAGGGGAAAATAAATGTGCTCACTGGCATGTGGTAGCATGGCATCCAGGAACTGGTGGAGTACACTGGATGCTGATGCCTGTGAGGCCCCCATCATGTTCCCATTTCATCTTTGGAAGGCACCTGTGGCTATTATCCTAAGGGTTACACATATCTTTGTTTCCACTGGGATGGGTTCTTCTCTGTTTGCTCTGGGCCTGAGTCAAGGGTGGCAGTGCTCAGTGAGTTCTTGTAGTATATCCCTGTACACCCTGTATCACTCTACAATCTCCAGCTCATGTAGCTCCTGGAAGGTTACTCTGGGCCTGAACACTCTGCTCCTTCCCTGCGTAGGCCTATTGTCAGCAGCACCAACAGCAGCATTGACTTCAGCATATAGCACATACAGATGTAGCAGACCTGCAGCAGCCCCTACCTTTCAGTTAAAATTCCCAAGTCTGTTCTCTAATGGTGCAATGTATGGGTGAAAAATCAGAATGTTGGGTGCATGCATACTTTATAGTGCTCTACTGTAGGTTCTGACTGTGTGATTGGCTACCTATGATGTATTCTACCTGCCTGGTATACCATTAACATCATTTACTGGCCCTCATTTAAGTTAAACAAGTGTCACAACTAATTACTACATCATTGTTTTTTAGATACTGTCAGCAATGCGGCACTCCACGCAAACATGCAGAAACAAGTGCCATGAAGGCCAACAAAGCTTAGCAGTCACTGTACACACACCCCTATAAGGTTATGCTCAGCACAGCAGTGCATCATGGAAACATGTGGAAATATGCACCCTGAAGATAAGTAAAGGTTAGCAGTCAGTGTACACACATCCCTGTTGAGCACAGCAGTGCACCGCACAAACAGGCGCAGCTGAGCTCCAAGGAGCTTACAAGTCCTCAAACACACCACCTCCTGATGTCACCTACCTGTTCTCTGGACAATGACATGGTTCTGTGCCTACAGGGAAGGGATATGCAGACATGGATACCCTTTTGTGCTTTTCAGTAACCCCACCTCATTTGCACAGGGATCCATGCACACAACCAGGAAACTACATAGTTTGAGGCCCTACCTAGTTAGCAACAGCACCATTCCACTATTGTAGATACTCCAAGCAGGGTCCTATAAAACATTTCTGCCACATACTATTAACTGTGATTTTTCCACTCTTTTTTTTTTCATAAAAGCATGTTTGCTCACTGCAGGGTGCTGCACAAACATGCCCAGATCATTAAAAAAAATGATTTTAACTTATGTCCCTTACATTTTTGGACAAACGGTGGGTAGTTTTGCTCATATCTATATGTGCTATACCATTTCTGTCCATCTACCCATGTTTTTACAGCCTCTGTTATCTATTTGAAATCATGTACATGGAATTTTTTCAGGTACACTATTGCCACTAACATGGGATCTGCAGGGATGCCTATCTGCTTGCTGGATCGCTCTTCTTGCCTCATTTGCATGACAATCACTTCTTTATGAGGTGATTTGCATGCCATGGAACTTCTTGTGTTGGTGCACTCATGTGCATCTCTCAGCAGTGCTTACAGGATCTCACAGCTGCTTACTTTCATATAAGTAGTGTGCCACAATGACTACATGCTATGTACATGGTTTTAAAAGATTTCATGTTAAAGCTTATACAATATCAAACTCAACTGCATTAATATTTGACATCTGTCTAGTGCAGGTAAACAGATATTAGCTGTTGTTTTTATGATATTAATTTCTATAGATATAATTTTCACATTTTTTCTAAATATTTCAGCAACCAAGTTACAAAGAAAGAACTCCTTAACCTCATATGAAAGTTTTCAGTTAGATGAATGAAATGCTGTTAACAGTAAGTATTCAGTTTGAGTGTCTGCTAAGATACTGCAAGTTGTTTACAAAATATTACAAATGTAATAGTTACTCCCCAGGATTCAAAAACTCCATGTAAGAATAAGATTAATCTTGCAAGGAGTGGTCCATGTCTGTTTAGAATAGCAGCACGCCTTGCATATGCATGAAGGCGTGTTGCTATTTAATGTAAACGGACATGAACCAAGAACGAGTGTAGGGGGCATGTGTCAGCAGTGCCTACACATTTAACACTCCCACTTCACTCAGAAAGTGCCATACAGCACTTTATGACACAGATGAGTGTCAATGTATATAATATTAGAGCCTGGCTGTAATATTATATACTAAACTAGTGTCCGCAGACACTGAAATGTAAGTAGCTAACATTTCAGTGTCCATGGATACTGAAAAAAAAATAAAAACAAAACACAAACACCTAAAAGGCAGCAGCCTTCAAGTGCACACCCCTGAATGTACGAACTCTTGCCCTACGTGCATGGAAGCAGAAGGGCAAGAGGAAAACAATAAAAATACACAAAAAGTATTTTTTTCATCAAATAAATCTGAAGTTTAAATGGTGCGCAGCTTGTGTGCATGGTAAGCCGCTATGCTTAGTCTGGCTGAAATCCTGAAAATTATAGGTTCATAGGTTCATAGGTAGGTTCTAGGCTATTGGCTCAAGGGCGTAAGTAAGCCTAGCCAACAAGGTTCCCAGGCTTATGCCACACAAGAAAGTTAATTTCCTGTGCCCCTGTTGAGCAGAGCCACAGAAGTGATCCCCAGGGTGTATTTCCTATTTCTCATCCACTCATCAAGATTTTTCTTGAAGGGTGCTAATGAGGAACTTTGCTTGACATAGATGGGTAGCTTGTTCCAGAGTATAGGAAGTCTCTGGGACAGGAATCTATCCCTCCAGCATGTCCTGTTTATTGCAATGACAAGGTTTAGGTCCCTAGAGAGTGTAGCTCAGAGGGATTGGGACATCTTTAGGTGATAGACAAGTGCTACTGTGATACAAAATGTCATCAAGTGGTTGTAGCGGAGTGATACTGCCATGGGTTGGCATGTAGAACATGCTTGGTTCGAATCCCCCCTCTACCAATTTATTTTAAAACTTTTAAGGAAATTGAATGATAGATGTCAATCATATGGCTCATGTATAGCACAGTAGGGGTAAGAATATGTAAAAATATAACTGCAAAAAGTACTTTATAAATTTAATGAAAAAAATAGATTTAAGCAATGTTTTGCTAGTGTAAGCATTGCTTACTGGCTTTCAGCTGTGCTTACCTGGTATAAGTATTGTTATGCAGATTTGCGTGGAGCTAAGCATAGTTTAGCATATTAAAACTGGCCAATCAAGAAACAGTGTGGGAAAACTGCCCTATGTAAACAGTACAGGAGAGAATACAACCATAACCATTTGGGATTGTTCACAGCAGGACCAAAATGTCTGGTGTCGGTGAAATTGTTTGCTTCTGAGTGCAACATTGGGGCATCCAGGGGTCCAGGGTCATGGTTGGGCTCCTAGTAAAAAATCATGATAGCAGGCTGCTGCAGGGCCAGTACCAGGGCTCGCAGTACAAAGCGGAGGCCTGGGACCAGCTTGCACATGATCTCATCAGTGCCACTAGCATACCCCAGACTGGTGAACAGGTATGTCACCACCATAATGACCTGAAGCAGAGGAGGGGTGCACACTTGGACCAGCGGATTCAAGAAGCCAAGCGCAGGATGTCCCACCTGTCTGTATGTATGCAGTCTTATGCATCTCTAACCAAGTATGGGAAAAGTTCAACTTATGACTGCACAGGTGTGATTAATGTGTGATGCTTCCCCATACAACTGCTGCGGAGAGGTCCCAGATTGTGGAGGCTCATGCCCAGTGACTAGCCCAGCTGCGTCGGTAGTATGGTGAGTACAGAATACCTCCTAACATTAGCAGTAAGAAATCAAAATTATAGTAATGGTAGTACTGCCTGTATATATAATTGTGCTGTAAAAGTCAGGAATAAATGCCTGTGTCAGGCTGCTAGCATTACAATGGAGTATTCCCAGCTGCTGTGTAATACAGATGTCAGTAGCAAACAAGGTACAATATGCAGGAGAGGAATATTAGAATATGCATGAGTGTGTCTGAGTGAACCTGCCAAGAAAGTGCCATGTTAGGGCTACTGTAACACAAATGAAAAGCATTCCCCTGTGCAAATCATTCAGGAATAGTAATTGTGGATTTCTGAGTTGTACACAGATATCTATGTCAAAACTAATAAAGGTGATCCCAAACACTGGTGTGTGTCATCTCACTTGTACCTGAAAAATAGGAATGTGTATGTCCTGCAGAATGCATTAACTGAGGTGAACTGATTTAGCACTGCTTGTCTGCATACTTCAAAATGGGCATGTCAAATAACTGAAAAAAGCAACAGTACATATTTCCATCAGAATGTGTTTTACTTGTTTGTCTACTAGCATTGTTCTGTGTTAGCCTTTCAATTTCAGCTGTATGTAGCTGTGAATGTACTGAAAAATGTATAAGGCTAACAGGTGCAGACTTAAAACCTACACTGTGTACTCGGGAATCTAAATTTCAGTATGCATTGTCCATGCTTGTGTGAATGACCTGATATGTACCTCCCTGGACTACATGAAAAGAGACATAGAGGAGCTCTCTGACCATGTAGCCCAGGCTGGTATGACCCTGACCTTGAGTAGCATCTTACCCTCACCAAGAATGACGCCACAGTATAAAGACAAAATGATCAGTTTCAACAATTGGCTAAAGTATTGGTGTCATTCAAAGGGGATCCAGTGTCTGTCAGCCTGGGATGACATGCTCAACAAGCCACGTGGCTTCGCTACGGATGGCTTGCACCTGTCACCCTTAGGCTTTCTTATACTGGCCAAGGCTCTTGCCACCCCCATAGTACCTTTTTTAGGCAAGGCTCAAAGGACAAACCCACCTCCATAGACAACCCAAGGATAAAAAAACTAAAGGTAATGCAACTCAATGCCAGAAGTCTAAACCTCAAGATGCACGCACTCGAGGCTCTCCTCAGTATGGAGAAAATCGATGTCTGTGCAGTAACAGAAACCTGGTTCAGGGCTCCTGAAAGCACCCCAGCACTACCAGGTTATAACTCATACAATGCATTATGGCCCCAAAACTCGGACCGAAGCACAAAAGGAGGGGGAGTATCTACAGTCATCAAAGATACCTACACCTCCAGGTTAGTGGCACTGCACGAAGCATCGGAAACCATCCATGTGCAACTAACAGCAGGAAAAATTGCCTTTCAGTTTATAGCCTGCTACAGAACACCCTCCCTATTACAGGAACCCCACTTGGCATTCCTGAGAACACTGGAGAATATGAAGGTCTCTCCAAACACTATGTTATTGGGTGACTTCAACTACCCAAGCATTGACTGGGAAAATTACTCAAGCCCAAACACCCTCGCCCAACGGTTCCTTGAATTTATAAACTCTAACGCAATGGAACAAATGGTCACCACTCCCACAAGAGGGAACAACATATTGGACTTGGTCATCATCAACATGGGGACTCTATGTTCCACACCAGAGGTAAACCCCTCATTGGTAAGATCAGACCATAAACAAATTTCCCTGGACATCCATATCCCATCCCCACCCCCAGCCAAGGAAATCACTGTAAAGAATTTCTCAAAAGCCAACTTTGCACTTCTCAAGACTGAGTTGGAATCCTTCAAAGCCCCTGGGCCAGAGGATAATACAGCCCAATCCGCAGAATCTTTTACAAATGCATTCTATGAGCACCTGCAGGAATGCATGGATCATGCTATCCCAAATAAAACCAAGACTCACTCCTCCAAAAACAGGAGACTGGTCTAGTGGACCCCGGCCATAAATAAGCTATGCAACAGAAGAAGGAAGCTACTACATGACAGAGCAAAATCCCAAAAAGGGAAGGCATCTCTGATCAGTATTAGAAAGAAACTTCGATCCCTCATAAAATCATCAAAGGCCAGCTTCGAAAGAAAAATTGCCCTAGACACTAAAGATAATCACAAGGCCTTCTTTAGTTATGTCAGGAACATGGGTGGAAACTCCCAGATATGCTCTGAATTGTTGCATAACGGTACAAAATATACCGAACCTACAGACATAGCCAACATCTTGGCAGACAGATTCAGTGCAAACTTCTCCCCCCTTCCCCTCCAAAGGAGCAAATGCTTATCCCAACTGAATGTAACCTCCCTGACATCACAGATGCACAGGTGAAAGCTGCCCTCTCCAAAGCAAAAAACACAGCATCTATGGGACCGGACGGTGTCCCAGGCTATGTCTTACATGAGCTCCAAGAAGAACTGAACCCTCACATTAAGTCACTGTTCAAACTTAGCCTTACTACAGGATATGTATCCAAAGAATGACGTACAGCTACAGTGGTCCCACTCCACAAAGGTGGTGCTACAACGGACCCCGGAAACTATCGCCCCATAAGCCTGACTAGTCTGGTCTGTAAAGCTATGAAGCGTATTATCATGGAACTCATAAACAATGCCATTGGGAGCCTCCAGACACTGGACCCTACCCAATTCGGCTTTGTTAAGGGCAGATCTTGCCTCTTAAGCCTAGTTGATTTCTTTGAAACAGTTACCAAAGCCATAGATGAGGGCAAGGTAGTCCACACAGCCTACCTGGACCTCGCAAAAGCCTTCAACACAATACCCCACTCGGGCATCATAAATAAGCTTACCAGCTTAAATATCAACCCCTATATCACAAGATGGGTTGTAAACTGGCTCAGAGATAGAACCCACATGGTCAGAATTGCAGGTGCCATGTCTGGATCCAAACCAGTTACAAGTGGCATCCCACAGGGCTCAGTTCTGGGACCTCTCTTGTTTGGTATACACTTCTCTGAGGTTCAGACTAACACGGGGGGATTATGGCTGACAAAGTTCACATATAACTGCAAACTGGGGGCCATAATTGAATCTCCAGATGACACAAGCATCCTCCAAAAGGGTCTCAGAGAGATGGATGCTTGGTGCCAGAGCTACGGCCTCAAGCTAAATGCTAAAAAGTGCATAGTCATCCCCTTTGGGAAAAACAAGGTGCCCACAAATTACCACATAGGTGCTAATCCATTAAGTATGGAAGAAGTAATTAGAGATTTGGGGACCAACGTAGATAGTAATCTCTCCGTTGATACTCACATTGCCAAAGTGGTTAGAAAGACCTTCTATATAGCCCACCTTATCATGAAAGGGTTCGCATCTAGATCAAGAGAGGTCATTGTGCCCCTCTACTCATCACTCATCAGGCCCATAATTGAATACAATGCCCCTTTTGGGATGTATCTTACCCAACACCTGCAGCAACTGGAGAGACCTGAAAAGTACCTCACCAAGAGGATCATGGGCTACAAACAGATGTCCTATGCAGCTCGACTAAAGAAACTCCAGCTATAGTCAGTTGTTTAACCGCCTACTCAGAGGCAATCTATGCCTGATGTACAAAGCCATGTCAAACCCAGAATTAATGGACATGCTCCACCTCAAAAAATACAAGTCCCTTAGAGCTACATGCTCCAGGGACCTAAACCTCAGCACAAAAATAAATTGGACATGCTGGAGGGACAGATTCATTTCCCAGAGGCTCCCCTCACTCTGGAATAGAATCCCAATTCATGTTAGACATAGCCCCTCGCTGACCCTCTTCAAGCAAAATCTGGACGCGTGGATAAGAAATCTCAAATTCACCCCTGGGATCTCTTCCGTGTCCCTGCTAGACAGAGACACAGTAAACTAATCTTAAAAGGGTACCTTCTGTGACCTACTTTACAGAGGCACAGTAGGCTAATCTAATAGGGAGGCGGAAGCCAAATACACTCTGGCTAGGCTTATAAATGCCCTAGGGCAGAAAGCCTAGTATCTGCCTATGAACCTATGAACCTATGCAGTTGTAAAACAGTCAAATGTGCAATCCAGCTAATGTGCACATGTTTCACAAACAGTGACACCAATGTCTGCTGTGTATGCATAAATTGTACTGAAAATGGTGGAAATGTCACAAGCAACACACACTTCCCCAGTAGCTCAGTCTGATAAGGACTAGGCCTGTAGCTCAATTTTGCACGCACACCACGGTTCGAATCCAGGGACTGCCACTAACATCTCAGTCTGGTTCTACAGTTGTAAACTGCAATCTGAATAGAAAAAAACTAATGTACTGCAGCACATACATTTTCAATACAGGGCACACAGGTAAAGAAATCTGAATAGAAATACTAGTTTGATGTGTATAACTATGAAAGGTGTACAGCTGCTTTGTTGATCAACCCCAGTCCTACAAATAGATGCAAGCTAGACATCCACACTCTGCAGTCTGGCCCAGACAAGCCCCTCAAGTGTCACGCTGTCACAGATTGTCTCCCCAGTTGCCAAGAAACCTGCACACAGAGAATGTCACAGTAGACATATGTGAAAGGCACAACACACACTCCAGGGCATGCAACTAATATGTGAATCTGAAATATGTGTAGAAACAGCAATGTAATGTACACACACTTCATCAGCACAGGGCCCACAGGTAAAGAAATTGGTATAGAAACAGGTCTGATGTGTATAACTAAAACAAGGGTGCAATTGTTGATATCTACAGCTGTTTGGTGTACTGTAGCAGCCCCATGGCCCAGGTAGAGTGTAAATGTGGTCAGAATGTAGAATAGTGAATAGTAGTGTACTAACAAATATACCTGATAGCAGTTGTCAGCTGAATCTGTTCCCTTCCCCCACTACTCAACTGATCCAACCAACACACTGAAACCAACATGGGTATTTTCCTAAACAAACGTCTACTGTTGAGACCATTGTTCCATTTGGTTTATCATTGTTTAAACTGTGTGCATAGTAATATTCCCTGTTGAATAATCATTTTATTGCCTGCCTGATATACCATTAACTGGCATGCTGTTGCAACCCTGAATGCCATTCCATATACGCATGGGTTTTGTTTCCTATGGCACTGTTGTAATTGCACTGTTTTGAGTAAAAATATAAATATAAAAATATTATGAACATTAATTTATAGATGTGTTATTATTAATACCATATTTATTATATTTATTTCTCATTTTTTAATATTTATCATATTTATTACATATTTATTACATTCATTCTATCTCTCATTATTTATATATATACATATACATTAGTACTAGGTGGTATTTTTACTCATTGAATTTATTAATTTATTCATTCTGATGAATAATACAAAATTAATAAATTTTAAATCTTATTGACTATTGTTTGACCATTGGGTGACATGATTATATATGTCAGTTTGCTCCATCTGTCATTTGCTGAAATAATGTGTTTTTTGTTCCCACAGTGACCTCTATTGTTGTTTTTTTATGAAATCTTCAGTTTTGTTATTTTATTCTACTAGTTCCTTATCAGACACTATCCCATAATTTTTGCATATTTGATTTATTCAGATTTCTTGTATCATAACAGCAGCGCAAGATATACTGTTATTTTAGTTGTGCATGTCATACTGTTACTATGCACTACAAGGACTAATCAAAACTACGTTATTGGAATATTTAATGTTCTTCAATGTTCTTTTAATTACATCAAATTTGAATTAAATTAATTTTAAAAGTTTTTAAATTAATTCTTAAATTAATTTTAAAGGAATCATGATGAATTAATAGATGCGCTTTACTACGTTAGAGAACTGTAGCAGTTCTCAACTGAATTAGAAATAAGCCAAGGCAATAACACTTTGTTTCAAACTGACATACGGAAATGTATTGTTTACCTGTCAGCACTATTCAACTATCTTGTGTATTGCTAATATAAATCGTAGAAACCTTTTAGAATTACGCTTTAATTAATGTGCAGTTCTATAATAATCACTGGAGACTGGATGATTTAAAATGCTATTTAAATATTAAGCACATTGGATATGTGGCATGCTCGGAGAGCCTTCAGTGGGTTAGGAACTCCAATATTTTGAGAATTCAATCACTTTAAGAGCTTGATTGTTCAATAAGTTTGTTAATTGATTTATTGCTTGTATTATTGTTTGATTTGCCCGCCAAATTTTGTATAAAAGATGTGCATTTTTTACTTCTAATTGTATCTGAAGAAGCGTAGTTAACCTACGTGAAAGCGCTCATTTCTTGTTTCCAATAAAGACGTCTTAGTTAGAATACGGAGTTTTATCCTGTGGTGATTCCTTCTGTTCTTATCGTTATCAGTTATTCTTGGTTTTTCAGAAGGCATCTTTAATCATCAGAGACAGTTCGGTTTTATTTTTATTGCTTGGTTTTTGCTGTTTCTGATTTTACATATGGATCAAGTAGAAATTGAACTGGATTTTCGTCCGGAGTCGAGGGCTACCACTATGCCGGCATGGGATTTACTTCTGCATCGGAATGACAACCCTTTATTGACCCTGGAACTAACAAATAATCCGGTTTCAACACCAGCTTCTAATAATGGTGAGAAAATTATTGAATTTAATAGACTAACCAAAGACTTTCAGGATGATCTTTACAAATTACAAAGGTATTCTTGGCAAAGGTTGCATTTGGAAGCCTGCCTCCACTTTAAAGTTGTTCCTAGAGGCATGCGCATTTTTTGCATGCCCACGTATGGGGATAGTCACCCCGTACTACTAAGAAAGTGGCAGGATTTCAATATTGAACTCGGCTCTAACTATATCAAACTTTTATTGGAATACTTTGCCCCCTTGGAAACTGAGTTACGGAATAAAATAGACACGCAACAAAGTTATCTCAATGAACAATTTAAATCTGATTATTTTAACAAGAGACTTGATAATATATGGTCACAAGTGCATTTATTCAGCGAGAGGCTGAAACAAACTAAACAAAGAAAGCTCATTAGAGACGCCAATGATTTCTCTCTCGGACAAGTGTTCCTTTGGCCGAGAACTGAACACATGAGCTCTACCACTGGTTCCAACATCATGCATGCAGATATGGCTGTGCATGGAAACTCTGTATCTACCGGTTCTAACATTGAACCTTCCGTTAGCTTGCCAACTTCCAGCTTCAATAAGGTGGTCCATAATGAAGCACCTTCAAATACCCCTCTGTTGACCAGCACCAATGAAGTTAATTTTCCTAGTGACACTCCACCTCCCAACCAACAAGCAGCTAAGACTTATGCTTCAGCAGGAGCTATACCAAAAGACACAGCTACTGCTTCTGTTCGTTTTTTACCATTTCCAGTGAAACAGCAAACAGGTTGGAGAGGCCGCTCCAACAGCAGGGGACCACGCAAAAGAAAGGTTTGGAAGAAAGATACGGAACAAGAATGAAACAAAAGAACTGAATCATTTAGTATGTAATTTATCTGATTTGGCACTTACTGAATCTGACATCTCTCTCCTTAACAAAGGTCTCAACTTTATTCCATCCCAAACTAGTTGTTTAAATGATGTTTTGACTGATTTAAGGTTGTTCTGTCGCAATGTGTCACTGAAGGTGTTTTTTAAAGATAAAACAGCTATGCAGACTGATACCATAAAAAACTTTTTTAAATGTAAAAGTAGTTTTATGCCTATAATACCACACAATGTAGAATGTTTTATGAAATTGTGCGAGAAAGATTTTTATGAAATGTTCGCTATGAAACAGAAAAGATGTACTTATTTTAATATAACTCAAAATTAACAGAAGTCACTAATTGGGTTAAAACAAAATGTTAACATTACCATTAAGCCAGCAGATAAAGGTGGAGCTGTTGTTGTACTGAATACATCTGATTATGACAAAAACATGGTTTCCCTACTTTCTGATGGAAATACTTATCAAATTGTTTCGAACAATTATGTTATTAATACAATTAAAAAAATACAAGAAGATCTTTATGATCTATTAATGTGTGGCCAAATAAGTTGTGAAACTTATGAATATTTTTTAATTGAGTTTCCTACCATCCCTGTCATTAAGGGCTTACCTAAGATACACAAAAACGTTTTGCCTGTGCCTATGAGACCTATTGTCTCTAGTGAAAGATGGAGTACCTCAACAATTTCATCTTTTATAGAATACCTGTTAAGACCCATTGTAAATGATATTCCAAATATTCTTAAAGATTCATACCAGTTAATACAAGTTTTGAGAGATTTCAAGCTAGATAGAAATCCTATCAATTATTTACTGGTTACTATGGATGTGAAAGATTTATTTACATGCATTCCAAATGAGTTAGGACTTCAAGCCATAAGAGAGATTTTGGTGACATGTTCCCATTATACCAACAACAGACAAATATTGATAAACCATCTGCTGGAATTAGTTCTGAACAATAATATTTTTTTATATAAAGATAAATACTATTTGCAAAAGTGGGGGGTTGCTATGGGCACCCCCTGTGCGAATAGTTATGCTAATTTAGTTGTTTATGAATGGGAACGGAATCATCTATTTAAACATAGACAATATAGTAACATCAAGTTGTACAAACGATTTGTGGACGACGTCCTGTTCATTTGGGAAGGCACTGAAACTGATTGCATCCAATTCATTAAAGATGTGGAGATTACCAGCCCCTTTTTGAGGTTTACTATAGAAACCTCAGTTGAATGTGTGCATTTCTTAGATTTAACTTTGAATTTTAACATTAATGGAATGATAGACATCTCTCTTTATAGAAAACCCACCTGGAGAAATACACTATTGAAATTTGAAAGTATGCATCCGAGATTTACGTTCCCAGGAATTGTTACTAGCCAATTCAGTAGAATAGCCAGGATTTGTAGTGATGATAAAGTTTTTATGACTGGAATGGATAAATTAGAATTATTATTTAAGGAAAGGGGTTATACTAATAAAATTATCAGCAACTGTAAACAACAAATGTTTGGCACCACATTATCTGATTCGGTTCATTCCAGTCGTGAGGTTAAACAAAGGTTTTTGAATAATACACATACTAAAGGTAGATTTACTGAGAAATTATCTTTTATTATAAAATATACTAGTGACATAGATTCACTAAGAAAGGTAATAAATAAAAATTGGAACGTACTCATTATGGATTTATTCACTAAAAATGTTGTTGGTGAACGCCCCAGATTTAGCTACAAGAATTGTAGCAATCTTAAGCAATTGTTGTGTATAGATAAAAGTAGTTCCCATATGGTGATTAAACCTGCTCAGTATGGAACTTACCCTTGTGGCCATTGCCATATGTGTCCTTACATTTCTAAAAAACAGTCATTCATTCATCCTGAAGGTATTTTTAGGTTTGCACCTACTAGTTATTGTAATTGTGACAGTACAAACCTTATATACCTTGCAACTTGTGATAACTGTGATGCATTTTACATTGGCTTAACAAAGCGGAGATTGAGAGACAGGGTGTATAACCATCTTTACGATATTAGAAAAGGCAATGAGCAAAACGCGTTAGCGAAACATTTACTAGATCATATAACACACAGATTTAGTTTTAAAGCCCTACAATCTGTCACCATAAATTCTAGAGGAGGTGATAATATCAATCAACTGGCCTGTATTGAACTCAAATGGATATTTACTTTAAAAGCCCACATTAGTCCAGGTATTAATCAGTTTGTTTCAATCAAACCAGTATTGAATAACAGGAAACTATGAAGTTATTGATTATTCAACCTACTATTTTTTGATATTCAATAGATTTTGTTATTTATACTCAATGAATTAAATTTGATAGTCATTGTTATATACATGGTATTATGAACATTAATTTATAGATGTGTTATTATTAATACCATATTTATTATATTTATTTCTCATTTTTTAATATTTATCATATTTATTACATATTTATTACATTCATTCTATCTCTCATTATTTATATATATACATATACATTAGTACTAGGTGGTATTTTTACTCATTGAATTTATTAATTTATTCATTCTGATGAATAATACAAAATTAATAAATTTTAAATCTTATTGACTATTGTTTGACCATTGGGTGACATGATTATATATGTCAGTTTGCTCCATCTGTCATTTGCTGAAATAATGTGTTTTTTGTTCCCACAGTGACCTGTATTGTTGGTTTTTTATGAAATCTTCAGTTTTGTTATTTTATTCTACTAGTTCCTTATCAGACACTATCCCATAATTTTTGCATATTTGATTTATTCAGATTTTTTGTATCATAACAGCAGCGCAAGATATACTGTTATTTTAGTTGCGCATGTCATACTGTTACTATGCACTACAAGGACTAATCAAAACTACGTTATTGGAATGTTTAATGTTCTTCAATGTTCTTTTAATTACATCAAATTTGAATTAAATTAATTTTAAAAGTTTTTAAATTAATTCTTAAATTAATTTTAAAGGAATCATGATGAATTAATAGATGCGCTTTACTACGTTAGAGAACTGTAGCAGTTCTCAACTGAATTAGAAATAAGCCAAGGCAATAACACTTTGTTTCGAACTGACATACGGAAATGTATTGTTTACCTGTCAGCACTATTCAACTATCTTGTGTATTGCTAATATAAATCGTAGAAACCTTTTAGAATTACGCTTTAATTAATGTGCAGTTCTATAATAATCACTGGAGACTGGATGATTTAAAATGCTATTTAAATATTAAGCACATTGGATATGTGGCATGCTCGGAGAGCCTTCAGTGGGTTAGGAACTCCAATATTTTGAGAATTCAATCACTTTAAGAGCTTGATTGTTCAATACGTTTGTTAATTGATTTATTGCTTGTATTATTGTTTGATTTGCCCACCAAATTTTGTATAAAAGATGTGCATTTTTTACTTCTAATTGTATCTGAAGAAGCGTAGTTAACCTACGTGAAAGCGCTCATTTCTTGTTTCCAATAAAGACGTCTTA
This sequence comes from Protopterus annectens, assembly GCF_019279795.1. Lineage (NCBI taxonomy): Eukaryota > Metazoa > Chordata > Ceratodontiformes > Protopteridae > Protopterus > Protopterus annectens. The sequence goes on along the minus strand of NC_056730.1, from coordinate 649,720,986 downwards.
GTTAGAATACGGAGTTTTATCCTGTGGTGATTCCTTCTGTTCTTATTGTTAACTGTTTTGAGTAAATAGGAATATCCATGCATGATATTTTGACTTATGTTGCAATGTGTTGTACATGACTAACCAATATTCATTCTTAATTTCCATACCATAGCACATATGGGAAGGCAGATCTCAGAGGATCCACCTCTCTCACCCCACCTGGCCGAAGCACTGGGTACCAGCACATCTGGGAACAACCCAGACCTCCCTCATCTGCTGGTCCTGCACCACACTCGGGTGGAACCACTGCAGGGGATGGGGTTTGCCCCCCCCACAAGTGGGCACGGTGAGGATGTTGTCACCCAGGACGAGGTCTGTGGCATGGTGTGCAGTGTCCTGCAGACAGATCTGGATGACTGCCTGTGCCAAATGGAGGGCAGGCTGGCACAGATAGAGGGGTAGGTGGCCCTTCCAGCCCAGCCCCCAGCACAGCCACCTTCAGGGCAATGAAGGAGTAGTGTTGACTGCCATCGGGCGGGGACATCAGTGCCACTACTACCATCTGGGGGGGCTCATGAGCCTCAGATTCCCAATCGCCCTCCCTGTCAAGGTGTTTACCCCCCATGTATTATACACCATCCCTGTCTGCTGTCTTGTCTGTCTTGTCTGTCTGCAAATGCAACCTCTCCTAACAAACCTCCATTCTGCACACTAACTATAATCCTTCCTTAACATCCTCCTCTCACCTTACAAAAATAAAAAGGGCATCTGTCCCACAAAAAAATCATGTCCCATACATAGCTCTGCATTTCGCCCAGAGACATGTACCCATCACACAATCTAACCCTACCAATCATCCGTATTGTATGATGCCCACACACCTCCCTCTAGGGTGTGAGGCTCTAAATTGCCCACATTGAAAGTAGCTGTTGCTGCCAAAGAAATCCAGATCTATGGTCCTTTCCTACACCCGTTATGCACATCCCTACCTGTTTCTGCTCTTGTTTGTCGCTGGCTTGCCCCAATTTCACCACTTTCCTATCTCCCTTTTTTCTTTTCTCTATTTGAAATAGCTCACATTTAAGCGGCTGTAAATGAAGCTGAGCTCACATAAGCATCACTTAGCCCTGTGCAAACCCGCTTACAACTGCTTTAAAGTGCCTTAATCACTCTGTCTTTAACAGCCCCTGTTCTGCCCAGCAACAAAATAATCACCCCTTGCAAGTCACAAACACAAGACCATGCACACTATAGCCAAAGTGATTTACCACTAAGCCATTTGAGATGTAAATAAATTTGATGTTTTCACAAACATATCATGCAGCACAGTCATTCAACAGTAGGGGAAATGTTTTTATATATGTAGATATATGTATGTATGTATATATATATATATATATATATATATATATATATAAACACTTGCTTTGAAGATAAGAACCAATCAACCCTTACTAATTACAGATGTAGTTCAGCAGCCTCCAATTACACTCTGTACTCAACCCCTAGGGGGAAAAGAGTTAAGTTGTCACAATGAAAATTTATCTGTTACATAACAATGCTTAACTTAAAACATCACTATCACACTGACAAACAGAACTGTCTGTAAGACAGTAAGTTCTAGACAACCACTGTTCCCATGGTGAAATGTATGAAAATGTACAGCCATATACCTTCATGTGCCATACTACTGATATCCCTCACATGTCGTAACAGCCTAGGTTAAAAACAATTCATACCTCTCCCTCATAAAATGTCTTACAAGGGCATATAATAGTATTTTACATACATTGACCATTGGACTATACAAGGTCACACACGTTTTGTCCAGCTGTAGCCCTCATATATATGGACCCTACCCCACAATTTGTGTGGGAGTCCACAACATCACTGGAATGATAGCAGGAATGCCACCACTAAATAATGATAGGCCACTACTTAACAACCTCTTACTGCATGACATCTGGACAAAGCCTGGTATATAGGTGGAAGACAGAAGCTGGAACACAGGGCCATATTTGCAATATTGCTGTTATATACTGTGAAAGTTGCTGGTGTTACAGGATTGCTTGCAACATACCCTTACTCAGGAATATGAAGTCAGAAACACAAATGGATGTTGCCATGCACTGATATCACTCAACAGAGAGAATGCCACTGATATATCAGAGACAAGACCTGTGTGGTGAATAGGCAAAACATAACAGCCAATTCTCTGGCCATCATGTGGATAGGCCCACAGCTGAGATCTATGTAGACAGACTGCATTTCATGCAAAACCAGCATGTACACACAAACCCTGTAAACATAGCGGTATTCAATGCATATAACAGCAATACTCACACTGTCCGTAGGTCTGGGACTTTATACAAATATGTAGTTGGCCCGTGTCTGCAAGTCCTGTGGTAAGAGGTATTGCTACCTGCTGTCTGCATCACTGCTGCCCACACACAGGAAGGATGTCTTCCATACAGGAAAGGTAAAGGGACAATGCCACATGATGCAGTAATTTATAGTAGTGGGTTGCCATGACATTGATAATTGGAAGTACTACACAGCTGGCTGCATGCAATTAGCAAGTGGTGAACACCGATTGGTGCAGAGGCCATCACCTGATCATGAGCATCACCTACAAAATCCATGCTGCAACCTATTCAAACTAGCTCAATCCCTGTATTGGAGAGAGGGAGAGAGAGAGTTAGAGAAACAATACTACAAACCAAACCAAAACAAAATTAAGTACAACAAGGGACACAGAAAGTGTACATAGAAGAGAGGACAATACTAAAACAGGCATGTGAAACATGTATGGATGTAATTGAATGTAGTACTTGTTCTGTAATAATGGGATAGATGATGTGGAAAAATTTATATGTGCCATCAAGACTTGTTGCTTTAATGATGTCCTGCTGAACATCTGCTATGGACATAGCATCTGGCCCTGTGGGCAGTGGGCCATATCTGTCAACTGTGCAGATCAGCACTGAATGACCAGATGTAAGCCATCATAGTGTGTGTTCTGTACCTCAAGACATGTATATTAGTGTGGCAAATAGCTGAAGGTGGAAGTAATGAAGTCATGATAGACACATGAGTTTCAGACCCCACCGCCTTCAGGACAGTCATGTTAATGTGAAATGTATCATGCACAAACTTCATAGGTTTGTAATAGGCTTACCCACAATCTGTCCCTATATATACCCCCCTAATGTTAGGCTGTGTCCATATGTGACACTCTTCTATTTTGTAACAAGGCAGAACAGTGCAGCTGTGGAGGAATGAGATTTAGAGAGTGTGGACCTGATGTTTGAATGCATGAATGCACTCTCTCTCTCTCTCTCTGTATATATATATATATATATATATAAATGTCTACAGATATACAGACACACACACATATATATATATATATACACACATATATATATATATATATATATATATATATATATATATATATATATATATATATATATATATATAAATACATTTTCCCTACTGTTGAATGACTTATATACAGTTGTAATCAGGTGCAAAATGGACAGCTATATCTGTTGTGAAATCCTTGTTGGAAACACATTGCCCTTTGTTTGTGAAGGTGAGAGTAGGATGTTGGGGAAGGATAGTAGGTATATCTGGGGAGGTAGATCGGGTTGGAAGACAGACAAGAGAGCATACAGGGGCGGTATATGACACATGTGGTGGGTAAACACCTTGGATGGGGAGGGGTGTTTGGAAAGTGGAAGCCCATGAGCCCCCAAATGGAAACAGTGGGACCAAGGTCCCCACCCATTGGCAGTCACCACTGTACCCACATGGCCATGCAGGTGGCTGAGCTGGGGGCTGAGCAGGAGAAGCATGCAGACCCTGTAATTATGTATCGAGGGCCTCAAGGTGATGTAGCAGATCCCCCAATTCTCTGTGGAGCTCCCTATGCACTAGACCCTGGACCTGACTTCAGGTGACAGGATCCTGCCTGTGTGTGCCCAGGGGGGGACGAGCACCATCCCCTTATGTGGTTACACTTGAAGGTAGTGCAGTACCAGCAGATGATGAGGTCCCAGGGTGGGGCCAAATGTGCTGTGGCCTGGTAACATGGCCAGATGACGTGGGAGAGGTGGTTCTGCTGGGAACAGCCTTCCCAAGCATGCAATTGTGTTGCAGGTTTAGAACATATGCAGGTAGTAATAGTCCACACAATCCAGGATTACTTCTAACAGCATGCATAGATATCTCCATTAACACAAAACACCAGATTTGGAGCAGTCGCATAGCAAACAGAACACATGCATATATGGAAACATAGTGGCCCTTACAATGGCATGCAGGTGACGTTGCTAGCAACAGGCCATCAATGATAGTGTTTCAACATGGGACATGACTAGAAACACATTTCAATATTTGTCATACAATACAATATATGTCCCAAAAGTAGGTTTGCTGTAAACATACCCATTGAGTTGTGTGTTCAAATTATTGTTGCAGATATGGTGGGGGGGGGGGGCAGAGATGTCAGTTAACAACTATTATATCCTTGTAGTATGAGGTCCTCAGACCTTTTTTTCCTCTTTATGTCTTTCAGGTACATGTCTAGAGAGTGGCAGCCAGTGTATTCTCCCCATGAAAATGATGTGATTATTAACTACCTGGTGCAGCACCACCAAATCCTCTTTAGCCGTACAGCCCATGATCTGCAGGAGAGGACTGCCCTGTGGAACAATCTCGTCCACAGGGTAAACGATGTCGGCCTGCATAACCGCAGTTATGAGCAGGTCCGACATCACTGCACTCATCTCCTCCACTATGTCCGTCAGCATGCTGCTGCAGTTGGGAGGGACCAGATAGCCACAGGTGGGGGTCATGCCATCCAGCCCTCCCTGACACATGCTGAGGAGCTCCTCAACAGCCTCAGGGCACCTGCCCACCAGCAAAGCCAAGAACCAGATGATAGCATTGTGGAGGTGGGTGCTACCCACACAATGGACAAGGAGGGTGCAGGTAAGGCCACAGGGCACACCAGTAGACCACTGCTGCCTATCCATCTGCATCTATAAAGTTTCATCATGCATATGTAAGATAAAATATATATAATCTGTTGCTGCAGTGTAGTAATGAACAGATGTTCATAATCTGCAGTATTGTGGGTTTGTACTGTTGATGTACTGAAATGCTGCTCCCACCTTGTACCAATGCCACAAGTGTGGCTACTGACATCACATCTCTCACACAACTATGTAGGTCCCTATGGTATACCTCTGGGGCAGCAGCCTGTAGCTGGTATGTATGGTGTGTTTTTTGTTCAGATTTGACAATACACCGGCCATGTTATGGCCATGGTATTTGCCATGCACACATTTAACACACCTACCCATAATGCATGCTGTACATGTTCACTTATTGTTCCTGTTCACTGCACTGCATCACAGTGGTCACCATGGTGGCATATCTGAAGGGTATGTAACAGTCCTAAAATATAACTAACAACCTGTCATTGCAAGATGTGTGCACAGAGATGAACATAATGGTGGGAAAAATGGCCTACAGTAGGAAGATGTCTGAAACATTACCCTCATACAGTGGCTACAACAGTGTATATACCACTATTACAATGGCAACTGTTATAGATCTACACAATGGCATATCACAATACCACATTCCACAACCCTTACAACCTGTAATGTGATCCTAACATGAGCAATGAATGTGTAATATGGAATCCTATGTTAGGACAGCAAATATGGGGAATACATACCTTAACAAACATGGGAAGAATATGTGTGCACACACTCCAAATAACATATTGTGGAAGCAGCTATTGAGGTACTGACAGCATTCACTCTTCATGAGTATGCACCTTCCATCAAGTACAGGTCCTCAATGTCACACCAAGAAATGGTCTGCTGTCCAAGACCTATGTCCATGACATTTGCCCACTCACCTGCAACAGAGGCAGCCATGGCTTGCACACATCTTACAAACCATGGAATGGATCCCATATCCAACAGTTAGCACTCAGGAGTGGGAGATGTAGCCTTACCTCACCATTGCATATACCTTGGCAAACAGGGCAGACAGTCATGTATGTAATGAGGAAGTATGGGACAACATTAATGTATAAAATAAACAGATGGCCATCAAAGACAGATGACAACACATTGTAAACTGGTCATGGAGGCTGCCTAGAAACTGAGGGAGTTGCAGGAATGTCTAGCAAGTACTTGCTGTGCAGTACCTGTGTCATCAATCGCTTGGACTCTGCATATGTGTGGCCTATGGGTTAGGGTAATCAGATGGGAAAGTTGTTCCACAGGAAATATCATCCAGGGCTCTCTGCAGGTAGCATATGCATAACATCAAAAGTCCCCCAAAGGCATGTGTTGCAGTGTATAATGGTGTACCAAGACCAAGTTCTAAACCTACAGACAGTATTAATAAAGATACATGTGCTGCACAAGCAACACCTCACTCCACCTCGGGCCCACCCTCCCCATCTGTACCTTGCTGGTGCCAGTGTTCACCTGTATGTTTGCCATTCATTAGCAGGGACTAGGCCGATACACATGGTGTTCTGAATTTGGGACACTGCAAAATGACACTCATGTGTGGCCCATAGTTGTCATGCATCTCAAAAAGGTTGAGGATGGGGAGGGGTGTCATCCTGAAACACAACAGTGAACTGAAGCAGACATCCAAAGCTTGCTAAGAATGGCTGTATCTGCACACAGTCAGGGTCATGAATTGTGGCAGACATAACCCTGACTCCACAGCAATAGTGAAGGCACTGTGTGACCTCCAAGGGCTGTGCACATGGGTTGACCATGCAATCTGGCAGAGTTGGGGGGAAATTTGTAGGGAAGAGTGACCAAATACTGGCAAGTACAGATGGGCCATGCTAGTATACCCCTTCCAGGAATAGTGACTGCTACAGTCACTTAACAGTTGATGCAACAAACCATCATGTTGAGGGTGTGCACACTTATGAACCCACATATTGTATGCATCTGAATCAGCATCTGCACAACTAATACATTTGTTTTAGGTTCCCTATTAGTAAGTCGAATGCTTTCCTTATCGAATTCCTAAATGTCGACCCGTCTGTATCGAAACGCAAAAACATCAAATGTCCAGAAGAGTGAAACCGGAAACATTAAATCGTCATGGTTGGCCTTCTGCGGTATAGATCCGTAAGGTAAGTGTGTGATAATTACGGACCTTAGGGTTGGGGTGCGGGTTAAGGTAAGTGCATGGATGGTAATGTATGTTAGATTTAGTGTAGGGTTTTGTTAAGTGTATGTGTGTCGATAGTTTGTTTGGGTTTAGCTTTTTAAGGTAAGTGTGCAATAGTTACGGACCTTAGGGTTAGGGTGCGGGTTAAGTTAAGTGCATACTTGGTGGTATATGTAGGATTTATTTTAGGGTTAGAAGTAGGGTTTCGTTTAGGGTTAGATGTAGAGATTTGGTTAGTGTATGTATGTGGTTTATTTAGTTTGTGTAAGTAGTATGTAGCAGGTGGTGGGGTGGGACAAGTATGATAGTTCGATGTTTTGAATTTTGCGGTTTAGGGTATTCAGTGGTTTTGCAGTTCGATGAGGACGGGTCGATGTTTAGGGATTTGATAAGGTAAGCTTTCATGTTTATAATATAGACCCTTTGTTTGATGCTGCATTTGATTGCACAGGTCATATGTCACATATCAGGTTTGTGTAATGTTAACATATGCAGTATTGTGGCCCCATGGCATATCAGGGAAGAGGGTGCCATGTCAATAAGGGTGTGTACACTCCTCATAGCCACAGTAAGCTTTGAAGGTTGTCAGTGTAATTATATTTTATTCCTCATACATGCACCGCTGATGATGAGATCTGCAAATCAGACATCAGGCATTCACTATTGACATCTGTCCTCATATCATCCCAGGTATGTGTCAGACAAACACATAGGGGCTGTGAGCAGCAGAGCAAACATAACTAACACACATACAAATTCAGCAATGGCATGTACACCTGTGAGGTATGGTGCACAATACATGCCAGGGTGCTGAACAGGTGCATAGCAATACTGTGTACATGGGTGCAGTGTATTCCAGGGGAAGGGGCATCACCTACTAACACAACTCATGCATCACAGAGATGTATAATATTGGTAACAGGGATTGACTATACCTGCAGTGCAGCTGTTGAGTGCCATATGTCATGCTTGTTGACAGTTGGGTAATGTGAGGCCTATGTGTAATATCTTTGTGCAACCTCACCTATAAGTGTGTGCGTGTGTGTGTGTGTGTGTGTGTGTGTGTGTGTGTGTGTGTGTGTGTGTGTGTGTGTGTGTGTGTGTGTGTGTGTGTGTGTGTGCATGTGTGTGCGTGTGCATGTGTGTGTGTGTGTGTGTGTGTGTGTGTGTGTGTGTGTGTGTGTGTGTGTGTGTGTGTGTGTGTGTGTGTGTGTGTGTGTGTGTGTACAGTTAAGCAATGATGTACAGGTCTTAAAGTGCGTTTCTTATTTTCCCCCTCACAGGTGGCAAGGTGGGTCAGGGTCCCTCTTGCAGGCAAACTGATGTTAGCATCCATACAGACTCTGACAATGATGATAGGTATGGTGAGGCACAGGCAGGGTTGTCAGTGGCTGAAGCTGTGCCATCGGTTGAAATCCCACTGTTATCCACCCCATCCCTGCACACAGTCACATTGCCTATACGTACCCCATCACCAGTGGACATAGATGAGGGACAGTTGGTGGGTGGTGGCATGGGACAGGACAGTGTGGTGACTATGGCAAGTGTGTCTGGACACAGTAGCCATAGCCAAATGACCAGCAAAGTACCACAGAGGCAGATGTACAGAGGTGCTCATAGGGCTGCTGGTCATCATGCCCCTGGCAGAAGTGCCACAGCAGGTGTCACCAGACGCATGTTTCAGGCTGTCACGGAGGTACAGGCACGTATGGAACATTATACCAGACAGGGTCCTGAGGCTCCAGAGGGCTACTCATTCTGCTGATATTGGCAACATTCATGATCTTTCAGGTGCCCACCATTTTTTGCAGAGGTCTTGGCTAGATGGTTGGGTGAGATGGTGGGAATCCTTGACCATGCAATGTCTGTGCTTGAGCATATGGTGGGAGTAGTGTGACAGCCATGTGGACGTAGGTCAGCAACACCAACAGGTGGAGGTCAACATGCAACAAGTCAGAGCCACTCCCGTAGTGGCAGTACCAGCATCAGCACTGCAGGGGGGGCACTGTCCACACCACAACATAGCAGACCACGTGCACGTGGCCCATCCCAAGAGGGACCTGGATCCAGCAGACATTTGTCATCTTCAGGGGAGAGTACCATATCTGGCTTTGTACCTGGTAGTGTCCATGGAACCCTTGGCATGCACAGTTCTTGTGTCTGTGGCCAGATATGGTGAACTGCGCACCCTGCCAGGTACTGTATAGGGCAGTCACATGATAGAACTGTGTGCATGCATACATACACACATCACTAACACAGCTAGGGCAACCCCATACCTGCACACACATCTGCATAGACCAATTAATAATGAAACCCCTAACACACACACATGATGTCAACCAAAAGGCTCAGCCTAGGTCTCTGGCAAACACACAACACACTCTGTGCATATGATGATACCTGTGCCACATCCCTATCATCCATAACCTTGATGCAGGGACAGGCTAATATGGTTCTGATGCACAGGGTGAAAGTATTAAGGTGTACCAATGTAATGCTGTGTTTTCAGCACTAACGTTTAATGCTTACATGTCAGGATGTGTAGCTGTCCAGCCATGATGCATTATAGCTGTTATTAACACTGACTGAATGTAGTCTCCATAATGTATTCTGTTTGTGTTGTAGGTGTCTACGTGTCAGCAGGATGTTGGTCTGCTGTTGTTTCCTACAAGGGGCATGGCACGCTGGTGATACCCTGACTGTGCCATATCCTGGGTACAGCTGAACACAAGTCACAGGTCTGTATAACAGTTACTGCACGTGCCACATGGCTGATAGGTCTGAGGGATGTATACAGGTGAGTGCATGGTGGCTGGTGTCAGCAGCCCTTCTACAGTGGACAATGGTAAGTGTACTGGGTGGTACACACCACATGTTTGTGTATAACACACAAACACAGAGGCTTTGGTGTTCTGTACACATGGATGCATGTACTTTTGCAGGGAACCCATTTTAGCCTATGTAATTCCACCAAGACAGAACAGGTACAACATCACATCAGGAAATAATCAGTCTGCTAGTTTAATGTAATAAATGATGGTACTGGCAGGGTATATGTCCCCTTCCCCAATGTAGTGCAATCCTCGACCTAGTTAACATAGGTGTGCTGGTGTGGGTGGCACAGCCTTACCCTTTGGAGAGTATGGGGTGGTGTAGAACCACAGATAGTGTGATTGACAACTACTTAACCTGTTAACATGAACTGTACAGTAATACAGTTGACTAAGCAGGGGATACACACAACAATAACCCCACTGATGGTGGCTGTGTTCCCAAGATCCACACTCAACTATATATACCAACCCCAGTATCACTGTATAGCTATACAGTGGGGAAGAGGGCATTTACACATCTACTACTAGTTTTGAGGGAATGAATTTCCACAAGATGATATCTTTGAAATGTTAGCATTTGCCAGTTAGTTCTCAAACAGATGACCTCCTGGGACATGTATTTTTTGCAAACTGAAGTAGATCCCTTCACATACACACATGCTTTTACTTGGCAACACTAAGAGTAGAACTCCTGCCTAGGTACTTATTGCTACTAATGTGTGTGGCCTTAATTGCACACACCACACAGCTTTTATGATGAGGTGTGTCCCAGGTAACTTGTTAAGTGAGGAAAATCACCAGGCCTTGTACATTGTAATGGAGGATGTACTGGTTGTTTATGAACAATACATAGTGTGACATGCTGTCATATACACATTGACAAACACATTACAGTTGTAGACACATCTGGATTTATCAGTGCCAACTACCTTGTCAGTTCTGTTAAAGAAAATTTGCACATAGCACATGCATCGTTGGGCTGGATAGTGTAACCAGTTACCTGTATGGTTGATGGTGACAGTGGTCCCCATACAGTGGACCTTGGGACATGTACTGGGGTACCTTGGTGTAAAGATAGTATACCCAGCACCCACATCACACATTAGATATTTTACTCACTGAAACCCATGATAATAATCTGACATACCCAAAATCACACATTGAACAGGTCTGCAATACAACCCCTTGTCTATCTCAAGAGTGGTACTACAGGGATATGCATCTATTGTACATGCCACAGGGATAGTAGGGTGATGGTTTGTCATGGCTCTCCTATGGTCAGCAACATCACTATCCCTTATACTGTATGGCAAGGTGTAATGTATTAAGAGAACGTGGCCTCAGAATGCTGTATCCTACAAATATACAAACTTGCACACATACACTTGCCAGGACTCAGAGGGTAACCCATGCCTATATACCAATTTGTACAACAGTGTTGTGCTGGTACTGCAAGCTCCAGGTAGCCCATAGGGTGAAGGGTATAACAAGGTACATGTAATGTCCATTACAGTAGCAGCAGCAGCCATTTCTAGCTATGGCAATGGGGGTGTAGAGAGTGAGAAGGCCTTCAGGGTATTATCAACTACAGGTTTACAAACACACAGATACTCTTATTCTCAGTAATGCGCACTGACACATTTGTCAGTACTGGGGTCTATAGGTGCAGGTGTTCCTAGGTGTATAGCAGGATATTGTCCATGGAGAGATGAGAAGTGTAGGAGATGTGTGCACAGTGGTATCATACCACCTGCCATTTGTCAGCAGGCCATCTATCAACTGATGCCATGTGAATGATCCTCAGGGTGAGAGTTAAATGCAACATCCAATCATCTGGTTGCCTCTTGCAGAGGGCCAGTGAGGTGCTCCAATTGACATGTATGCAATATATATTACATAACATGTTCAGTGCCTGTCTTGCAGACCTGTACCCAAGCATGTTCTGTTGACTGTGGTAGTATAGTTGAGGTTTCCATGGCATGTGGCGCATACAGGGTGGGGTTTCCTAGCTGTGGCATTCATAACACAGCTGGGCAGACATGTCAGTGTCAGTCAAGCATAGATTTCCTGTAAGCAGCCAAGATAGATACCTGACATCTGCACATCTGTACAGAGGACAGACAGACATCAGCAAGCCAACTGGTTATGCATTAGGATGAATGTTTTGACAGGTAGATGTCTGACACTGATAGGTATGCCATTACTACATGACAGCAGCCCTCAATGACATGTCCTATACACACAGTTAATATCCACATGTCAAATCAATATCCAGTAGCAAATACTTAATAACACACAGCTCACACACCAGGAACATGATAGTCAGGACTCAGAGTCTATCTTTGCATGCAGGGGTGTTTGGTTCCAGTACTTCAATCGTACATGCCACCAAGCGTATAGGGCTAGCCATTGTCCAAAGGTGTATTTCAAGGTGAATGACATCAGCAGGCTTGCTACAGTAGGGCAATGAGAGGTGTAGTGTCTGTGAATGGCCACAAAATCATTGATCTCTACACACACACAAACAAATGCACACACAGAGTTTCACAGTTGTCATATCTGGGATTAAAACTTCTACCTAACTAGTATGTGATACTATTGCATTATTCAGTTAGAGCACGCACCACAGAGCTTAGAGGGCTATTTCTTGTTAAAGGTGTCTGTGAATGGCATCAAAATCACCAGCAGGCTTGCTAAAGTAGGGCAATGGGAGGGGTAGTGTCTGTGAATGGCCTCAGAATCATTGATTCCTACACACACAAACACACACACACACACACAGAGTTTCACATTAGCCATGTCTGGGTTTAGAACACCTACCTAACTAGTATGTTATTCTATAGAATTACTCAGTTATTGCACGCACTGTCGAGCTTATAGTATTAGTCTTTCTCCAAAGGTGTATTTCAAGGTGAATGACATCAGCAGGCTTGCTAAAGTAGGGCAATGGGAAGTGTAGTATCTGTGAATGGCCTCGAAATCATTGATCCCTACACACGCACAGAGTTTCACAGTTGTCATGTCTGGGATTTGAACTCCTACAGAACTAGTATGTTACACTATAGCATTACACAGTTATAGCAAGTGCCACAGAGCTTACAGAGCTAGTCTTTCTCCAAAGGTGTATTTCAAGATGAATGGCATCAGCAGGCTTGCTAAAGTAGGGCAATGGGAGGTGTAGTGTCTATGAATGGCCTCAAAATCATTGATCCCTATACACACAGTTTCACGTTGCTATGTCTGGGATTAGAACTCCTACCTAACTAGTATGTCATGCTATAGTATTATGCGGTTATTGCACACACCACAGAGCTTACAGGTATGATCCTTTTCCGAAGAGGTATTTCAGGGTGACTAACATCAGCAGGCTTGCTAAACTAGGGCAATGCGGAGTACAGTGTGTGTGACTTGGCCATAAACCATTCCTCTGGAAACACACACACAACACTCAGTCACACACAACTTTACGTTTGACAGGACTGGGTATATGACTGCTAGATGAATAATAAATTGTATTGTTACACAGTTATCACAAACATCACAGACACTATAGTGCTGAGGGCTACCAGATGCAAATGTCTACAGTGATAATAATTGGCACATCATGTGATATTGGTCAATTGGATGTGTGGTGGGTGGGATAGGCCTCATGATGGGAAGCTCTTTGTCACTGTCTGTCTCTCTCCCTCACATCTCGGCCTGCGTATGTTTGACCTATTATAGTGTGTTGTCATTGGATATATGTGTGTATTTCTATCCAATGTGTGTGCAAAGCATGAATGGTGTGCAATGTGGTGTGTGTGCACAAAAATCTGTGACTGACAGATATGTATAGTCCACTGTTGTTGTCAGACATGGGCTTCATTTCTCTAAGTATGGGAGCATGCCCAATATGGCCTTCTGTATTGAATGTGTGAATCCGTTACAGGTTGGTTATACTCCAGTACAGGCACTTGCATTCTACACCTACAGCTAGCAACCTGTTTCTGCAGGATATCTGTAGATAGGTTGACAATATGGAGTCAAAATGGGCAATGTATAGTGGGATAGTGTAACTAATTGTGTTTGTGCTGCTTGTGCTACATGGTTTTGGTGCTAGCAGAGATATTCAGACATATGTACTGCTTTACACTGTGATGTATTATGTCATCAACTACTGACTGATATACCTATTTGCTCACAGTAATTTCCTGGGGAATACAGGATGAATGAAGCTGTGTTCGGTATTGTGGTCTGCAGCCTACATATTCTTGCACACTCATGCCATTCTGGAGGGGAAGCTGCAGACACTTGCTGATGGGTCTGTGTAAATGGTCCCGCACCTTGGTATTGTGGTAGCTGAGGATCCCCTGCTTGTACAGCTATTGACATGCCAGAATGGCCTTATCCTGCTGTGGCCATACCTCTCAGCTGTACAGATTCGCACAGGTTACCCAGAGGCAGGGCTCATATAGCTGGTCAGTTACCCTTCACATTGTGGTTTATGAGCAGGTTTTTAGCCACCCATTACCAGGTTTGCAGGCAGGGACAGTTTGGGCACACATCAGAGTTTCAGACTTTACACACTCCATGGCGTCCATGCTTCTACACCCCCCTCTGTTATTCTAGCCTCTTCCTAACATTATACATGCAATATCTGATAAGTATCCCTATAGTTATCCCTTCATCCCAGCGGTATTTAGGGGTTGGTCCACACTTCATGCAGTAGGATATGATAAGCATGCTACTGGGATTTGTCGACATGGCCTTGTGTTTGTGTTCTGTGGACTGTGTTATGTTGTATTTGGGACTCCATGAGATAACATACATTAGCAGTATGGGTGAGGCACAGGCCTTTGACAGGGGACTGTAGGGCATTTGGTAGTGATGCAGGCCATCTGTAGCAGGCCAGTGCATTCTGTCACTCCTACAGTCATAGACTGCAAGCCACTGGATTCCCCTGGGGTGACAGGGTAGGTGTGTGAAGTGTTAATGGCAATAGTTCCTGTACTTATTAATCCATTGGTGTGGATGCTGACAGGGTGCTGCCTACAGTTAGGGACACACCTGCATGGGACAGCTCTTAAGCATGCTGCATTCTATGGGTATTTGCATACAGAAGTGGGGGTCATATTGTACTCATTCCCAACAGTAAGGATATGACCTGTGATCATCCTGTGGCTGATGGTGGGGTGAGCGAGTGCATGTGGGCTATGGAAGCTTCTTGCAGCTGACTCACAGATATACGTGGGACATTCCCCTTATGCTGGCTTGTGCGGGGACATCAGCAGTTTCTCATTACTTCATAACTGTGCCTTTCATGGTCTGCCAATGATTGGCCAGACTACATCAGTATTCCATACTACACAGACAACTAATGTACTGCTAACCTGCATGTACACTTCCAAAGGTGTGTGCATTTGACAGTTACATTTTATAAAGTCTGTCTAGGCTACCTCCCCCTGTGTGCTGTGTGTATGTCTGGGCCCACATTTATGGCATGTCCATCTTTCAGATGGTGACAGATATTACATCCAAACAATGAGTATGGATGACTGCTGGATTGCGTCTTGCTGGGATGCATTGTGTTTGGCACTGCAGTTGTCAGAACATGGCCCTGTCATAAACAGTACTGGCCATAGGCCACCGGGACACAACCCTCCATGCCTACATGCTGACCACTTCCACACATTATACAACACACAACAACCAAACACACAAGAGCCCTGCATGTTGTACATGTGCAACAATCTATCCTGCTAATTTGGCCAGCTCAAGTAATCTGTGTTCCACTGTTATTAAACCCACACATACATGTTACGACAGTTCTACATAGAATTGTGGGGGGGGGGGGGCACACCTGACAACTGTAAACATTTGCTATGACTGTACTGGTATTTCAGGTACTCTGTTTTAGCTTCCATTTCATTCTGTATTCTGACCTATTATGCAGACTAGAGGCATATCAGTGGAGTACAAATCTTAGGTTTTATTGACCTACATTTGAGTTTCAGACTGCTTACCCTCCAGAACTAACATCCAACTGCCTAACCTGTTGTAGTTTGTCTGTGTAGGTCTGCAGGGGGGCTGATCTCTGTTGCCATCAATTGGAGGCTTTAGCACAGCCTTTCTTTGTGGTCATCTACACCTATCCTGCTGGCTGAGACTGTTGTTGGGTATGTGAGCCTCACTGCCATGCATGTGTGTGTCCTATGGATACACACTTGGCCCACCACATGTCCTGCAGTGAGATTTGTCACCTTGTCTAGTACTGCCTACTTTGTTGACACCAGTATTTGTTATGGATTTCATGCTGCTCATATAGGAGCCTATCTGCTGCCATCCCAGTCAGTCAACCAATTCCCTTACATGCTCACATCCATACCATAGATACAAGTAGCAGGACATACTACTCCATTCAGCAATTGATAGGGAGAGTGACTTACCTTGTGGTTGTGCCAGTATTGAGGATGGTGCTGGAAAGCTGACTATGTCAGATGCACATAGTACACTCCCTATACATGGTATAGCACAGGTAGTGTCATGTTTGGCATCCCTTTTACTGTATGTGCAAGTCAGAGAGAGGTGTCATTCCCTGGGTTCCTACCATGTCAGTGTATGTGCTATGCGTTGCCTCTTTGCCAAAGCATGGCCATACTGGGAATGCCTCCTTCTGCCTACAGGGCCAGGCTTAGGTTATTCCTCCTCCGAGTCACTCTGTGCTTGTGCTGGCCTTGGCAATGGTGCGGAGCTGTGTGGCCCTGCCCTGTGCTGTTCCTGTCGCAGCTGTTTCTGCAGGATCATATTGTGTAGCATGGCACATACAATGAAAATTTGTGTACATGTAGCTGGAGAGTACTACAAGGCTCCACCGGATATGTCCAGGCACCGGAACCATGACTTGAGCATCCCAAACACATGCTCTATTACGACTCTGGTTTGTGTGTGTGCCTCATTATGGAGTTCTTGTTCAGGTGTGTGTGCATTTCTGATGGGTGTCATCAGCCACAGCTCCAGTGTGTAACCAGCATCCCCCACTGGGTGGCCATATGGGATGTCCCCACTGGCAAATCGCTGGTACCGCTGCATCATATGCTAGATGTGGGAGTCATGATAGCTTCCAGGGCTGCCAGCATACACATTCATTATATTGCCCTGGGCATTGCACACAACCTGGCAGTTGATGGATGGGGAAGCCCTTGTGGTTTATGTAGACCTTACCCCACTCACCGGGTGGTGCTTCAATGTGTATGTACATGCAGTCTATACCACCCACTACCTCAGGGTATTCTGCTATTTGGTGGAAGACATCCATATTGCTGGTCAACGCCTCACGGGTGTTGTGGAAATATATGTGCTCACCGGCATGTTCTGACATGGCATCCAGGAACTGGTGGAGTACCCTGGATGCTGATGCCTGTGAGATCCCCATGATATCCCCAGTTGGCCTTTGGAAGGTATCTGTGGCTAGTATTCTTAAGCCTACACATATCTTGATATCCACTGGGATGGGTTCCCCTCTGTTGGTTCTGTGTGTGAGGCGTGGCCAGCACAGCTCAACAATTTGCTGTAGGAGGTCCCTGTCCACACTATAGCACTCCACTATGTCCAGCTCATGTAGCCCCTGGTAGGTTACCCTGGGTCTGTACACTCTTTTCTTCCTCTTCACTGTGGGTTGGTCATTAGCATTCCCATCCTCATCCCCCCTCACCCTCTTCCACATATTGATTTATGAGAGCGACAGCAGCCCCTATCATTTTATTGGTTTTGTTAGTAAAATGTCCCCGTCTGTGTACACCGGTGGTGTAGAGTTTGTGGGAAAAAACAGAGTGAAAGGCATTTGCATAGTTTATAGTAGTGTGCTGGGCTGGGCTGCTGCCTGTGTAATTGGCTGATTCTGATGCATTTCACCTGCCAGCTATGCTAGTTCTCCTTGATTACCTTCCTACTGCTGTTTTCCCTTCCCATTGCCTTCCCGTTTAAGCCCCGCGGTGCGCCGCACAAACCCAGTGCTCAGATGTGAACAGAGCTGCTATTCCCTGGTATGTTTTTTTTTTGTTTGTTTAAAACCCAGTATGCAGTGTGCACACCTATTTTGGCAATGTAAATACTGCTAGGCAGCTTCAGACACACACCCTTCCTTACCTGTGCTTATCTAAGGGCAAACACGGGCCACTGTGCTCCAATAATCTTACAGCAGTCATAACACTCCCCCTCATGAGGTCATTTAGCTCTTACGCTTAGACCATGGTGTTATTGCACCTACACAGTTGGGTGCAAGCTAGCACTGAGGGGAAATCTGTGATTCAGTATCATTCCCCTCATTTCCATAGAACTGACTGCTAATGCATGGTTACAAAACTGACATTCAGTCTTCCCCCTTAGCAACCACTATTCCATGGTCTTGTTGTGTTATGCATGCCATTGACTATTATGCCAAAATGATGATTTTGGTTTAAAAGCTTATTTCCAGCTTTCTTTCTTATTTTCAGGCCAATCCCATTTGTGCACCACTGCCTATGCTTAAACAGCCGAATTCAGCCAAAAAAAAAAGTTATTTTTTAAAAATGTGAAACTATTTTTCATGCGTATGGCCATATATTTGGCCATTGGCATGCCTAACCCTTATAATACATGCTTTTTTATGAGCTGTCAATTCTCCGTTTTGTAGTTTGTAGATATGTATTCAGCTACTGGCTGAATACATTTCTGCAGTCTACACTATTCCTGCACAAATACCTGCCTGCTTCCTGGATCGCTAATTCACCTCATTTGCATGGTTTTCACCAGCAAATGAGGTAATTAGTATACAGGGGCTGTCTCCATGCAGGAATAGTGCAGGAGCTCTCGTGCACATCCCGGGAGCTCATTCCTGGATCTCACGTCAGCCATATTGCCTGCAGCAGCTCTTGCACTATTCCTGCACACCGTGCACAGCTTGCTGAATCATGGGGACTGTGTTTGCGACCTAGAACCTAAAGAGTAATACCAATGTAAAATAATTTGTGCTGACAAGTTTGCCATTTATACTTCTTTCATAATCCCTTTGGTTCCAGAGCTATGAATATTTGTTTGAAATGTGAGGACATGATTTGATTCTATCAAAAAGCTAAGGCTCCACCGACTGGAAGTTACACTGCAAACTTCCTGAGCTCCTTTGGGCTGTCTGATGCACTTTATAATAAAGTAAACATCTTTTGGCACTGTGTTTTGGTGGCCTGTTAACTAGATTATGGAGAGTCAGAATCCCCCATTTTCATGGAATTATGCCCTACTGGTCACTCTTCACAAGAAGGGATAAGTATGTTCTAATGTTGGAATTGTTCTGACATGTAGTATTGTTGTATGTTAGTAACAACATCATTGTTTTGCTTCAGTTAGGTGGTTCCCCACTCCTGTGTGCAGGAAATAAGTAGGGTATATACAGGGGCATCTGGTAGTGAACAGAATGAGGGTGGTTGTCTTGCTGAAGTTTTGAACTAGGTTGTATGAGATGTTTTTATAGCTTGTGATACATTGTCAGATGGCATATTTGGCATTGTGATCACTTTGTAAATCTGGATGTGAGCTTGTAGCTGAGATTTGTCAGCATTGCTTAACATCTATTTAATATCTATGTTCATATTAGTCTTTTTGCTTAAAATCTGAATAACCAAACAATACATGTATGCTGTACTGACAAGGTAAGAAAAAGGCCATATTTAATTCATGAGACCCAGTTAGTTCTGTAAGCTTGAATGAGCAACAAGCATTTGATATGGACATAGGTTCATAGGTGTTTACTAGGCTAACGACCACAAGGGCTTTTTTAAGCCAAGCACATCCCAACACTTTAATAAGTTTTGTTACCCTTGATAAGTGTAAGTAGGGGCTTGGAAGATGAAATATTCACAAGCAGGGGCCTGGAAGATGAACCATTTACAGGGTGCCTGTGTCCATTAGAGACAAAGGTACCAAGCCAGGGATGAATTTCCTGTTTCCCATCCAAATGACCAAGTTACACTTGAATTGGGTTAGTGAGAAACTCTGCTTCATATGGATGGGGAGCCTGTTCCAGAGACAAGGTAGTCTCTGGAATACACACCTGTCTCTCCAGCAGTTCCTATTTATATAACAGGAGAGGTTTAAGTCTTTAGAATGGGTAATTCTGGTGCTGCTTGTTTTGTGGGTATGCAGGAGGTCCATGAGAGTGACGTCTGACACAATGCCATATATGCCAGGCATAGATATCCCCTCAACAGCCTGTAGGAGACAGAATACATGGATAGGGTCTTGATGCAGTCTGCATAGGACATTTTAATTATGCCCCGCATTCTTTTAGTGAGATACCTCTGTGGATGTTCCATTTTTTGGATATGCCTGGTTAGGTACATACCAAAGGGGGAACTGTACTCAATGACAGAGCTGATGAATGCCGAATACAGTGGAACAATGACTTTCTTGGACCTAGATGCCATACCTTTGCTTATAAATTGTGCAACATAGAATGATTTCCTCACTACTGTAATCATGTGTTGGTCAAAGGCTAGATTACTGACTATGTGTGTGTCCCTAAGTCCCTGACTATTGGGTCAACTCTAAAGAGTGTGTTGTCAAGATGATAGTTACCAGGGGTTGACAACTTCCTGAAGGAGAGTATTATGCATTTCTTGGCATTTAGTTTTAGTCCATGCCTCTGACACCAGTTGTTTGTCTGTGTTAGCCCTTCCTGGAGAATATTAGTGTCAGTGTGGGATTCAATGACAGCTTCTTATTTGCAATCATCTGCAAATTTAGTCAGCCATAAACCAGTGACATTGGCATTGACTTTAGAGAAGTAAATGCCAAAAAGGAGCGGTCAAAGAACCAATCCCTGAGGAACTCCACTTGTGATTGGCCTCTTTGTAGAGCTGGACTCTCCAATTCTAACTTTCTAGATCCCGTCTGTGATCCAGTTGGCTATCCACTGGGCGACATATGGGTTTGTACCTAAGGCTGGACTCCCTAATTCTAACTTCCTAGATCCTGTCTGTGAGCCAGCTGGCTATCCACTGGGTGACATATGGGTTTGTACCTATTGTCTTGAGTTTGTAAACAATGCCAAAGTAGGGTATTGTGTCAAATGCTTTGGTCAGGTCAAGGTAGGCAGTGTAAACCATTTTGCCCTCATCCATTGCTTTGGTGACCTTCTCAAAGAAGTCCGCTAGGTTGAGTAGGCATGACCTGCCCTCAGTGAAACCAAACTGGGTTGGGTCCAGTGTCAGAGGTTTAGTATATCATTATTGATCATTTCCACAATAATTCTTTCCATGGCTTTGCATATAAGGGTAGTGGGTCTTATGGGTCTGTAGTTTCCAGGTCTGTAGATGGCCCACATTTGTGCAGAGGGATGACTGTTGCTGTTCTCCATTCATGAGGCATAAAGCTTGTTTTGAGATACAGTTAAACAGCAATTTCAGAGGGCCTGATAGGTCATATTTCAGGATATTTAGAAGACATCCTGGGATATTGTCTGGGCCCATTGATGCAGCGTTCTTGGCCTTAGAGAGAGCATTAAGGACCTGTTCCCTTGTTATAGCAGGGGGAGTTATATTTGATTGTATTTACTGAGGGAAAGATGAGGAGGAGAGGGGGTAAAGTTGGAACTGAATTTCTCAGCCAGTAAGTTTGCTATATCTTCTGGCTCAGTATAGGTGGCTTAATTTACATTGAGCTCTGCACACAGTTGTGTATTTCCTTTGAGGTTGTGGACATAGGAAGAATGTCATGTGGTTGTCCTTGGCAAACTTACCTCAAAGTTGTTTTTGGTAGACTTTATTTGTCCTCTGGGTTGTTTGTTTAGTTTGATGAGAGTGATTTTATCCTGTGGGGTTTCACCTGTTAATATCTTCTTTCAACAGCAATGAATTCAGGTGATGTAAAGGATCTACTCAATGTTGATGATGATTTTGTAAAATAAATAGATTTCTGTTGCAGTCCCTCAATAGTGGACAGATATATAAAGGAGAGTTTCTTGATCACATCCCAGCTTGTTGTATTGTTTAGTGAGCCTCTACTTGCCACTCAGCCATATCTTCTACACCAATACTGTGCTCCTCCATTACACCTTTTCTCAAATCTTACCACTTATTTCCAGCATATAGCATTATTAGAAACAAACTCAGTCATGCATAAAAACCTGAAAAATAATCTGTGCTACAGTTCTACTCACTAATCACTTTATACTTGTAAAATAACTGACTTCACAAATTACAACACCTAAAATTACAAAACAATAAATACATAGAAACCAAACTGATTTTTTGTCTAGCTTCTCAATATTCATGAATATGCAATTGCACACAAAACCAAACAACCATGCAACCCTCAGACTCATATCACTACTTCACTTCCAATTCTCTGTGAAGATATACACCCATATAATTCAAAACCAGTCATCTCAACCAGTATGGCCTCAGATCTCAAGCTCTATAATCAGTTTCATTGAGTCGCCAGTAAAGAACCAGAAGTACAAGCAGGAGTCTCCTCACTTAAACTAGATATTTTATTCCTTACCAAAACCTGTTTAAAACCCTCCATTAAAGATGAATTTCTCTCACAGGGCTACAATATTATCAGGCCTGACAGATTAAATAAAACAGGTGGCGGAGTAGCTATTATTTATGCAAATACCTTAGAGATCTATTTCTAACCTCATACTATGTCCAAGTTTGGCAAAACCAAAATTCTGTTTCCCTTACTAAAGTTTAAAACAAAGACATCACCGTATATAGTTGGATTCTATATCACAACAAATACCAACTCCTCCATAACTGAAAGTATACTATCATAGACCACAAATAATATCAGCCAAGAAACTCTCATACTCAGTGATTTTTGCAACAATTGGTGTACTGAAAATGAAGGCTGTAACACCATCAATATGTATAACTTTAATCAAGTAACTAATTCCCAGACCAGATTCAGTAAAAAGACTAATATGAATATAGTTCTTGATTAGACGGTTCTGACAAAACCTCAGCTACAAGCTCACATCTAGATTCCCAGAGTGATCATAATATAGCTTATGCCATCTGACAATGCATCAAAAGCTATAAAAACATCCATACAACCTAGTCCAAAACTTCACAAATGTTCATTTAATCTCTTTTGCCTCTGTACTTAGGCAAATCATCTGGTTTTCTCTAAAATCTTACCTCCAGATCAAGCAGTCATTTTTTTTACTTTCTATTAATTTTCACTAGTTAAGCTCCACTAAGAAAAAGCGTCTAAACTCCAATTCAACTCTTTGTGACTTACTAAAGACAAAAAACCAGATAATGCAAGAAAGAGAGAAAGTATGGAAACAATGGTATAAAGTCAAAACAGAAACCTCCTACCAGGCATATAGACAGCTGAGAAATCAGTGTCAATGTTGCAGCCAGTAATATACATGCCTTTGGTCCTGAAGACTGTGGGGTTCTATTCTCATACCAGGTAGATAGATTGCTGTCATACCAGTGCAGCATAAGAGAGGAGAGGGAGAGTGCTGCACTCCTGAGTGTGTCACCCTGCAAATGAGACATTAAACTGAGATCCCATTGGAGTGAGTTGGTGGTAGCTCACATAGATGTAAAATGTCCTACAGCACCTATTCAAATGAGAAGTGGAAGCTTGCCAATGTCCTGGCCAAATTTCCCCTAATAGTATAGATACTGGGCCTATATTATGATATTGCAAGCTCAGAAGAGCGAACGACACATAATCGACCCCATGTAAGCGAAAGCTTACAACGTCGAAACCTCAGAACAGCGATTTTTTTCCCTTGGAAAAAAATCGCTGTTCCGAAACAAAAAAAAAAAAACTGTAAAACATTACATAATGTGTGAGGCAAACTCCCTGATGTGGGGGGGGGTTTGTGTCCCCCACACCCCCCTACCAACTCAGAGATCGCACTACAGTGCCGAAAATGGCAAAGTAGCGAAAGCGGCCAGGCAAATTCTTTCCCAGGGAAAGAATTTGCTGAAAAGCTGCTTCGCTGTTTTGCCTTTTCATGCTTTTCAGTTTGACAAAGAATCAGTCACTAGCCTTGTAAGGCCAGCCAGGTCAACAAACGACAAATAAATATGTAAAAACACTTTTTTTTTCACTTAACAGCAAACTCCAAAATAACAAAAGGAAAATGGGGAATCATAAACTCCTGAAAACTGGAAAAACTTGACAGAGAATTCTCTTGCACAAACCAAACCATTGCTAGGCAATTAGACTCCCACCTCATCAAAGTACCATCTGCAGCACTAAAGAATCTACCAGGGGACACATTAGATACCCTTCAGTTCATTCAGAACAGTTCCTGAGCATTTATACTTCAATAAATTAAACTAAAATAATCCAAAAACTGCTATAACAACTGAGACCTACAACATTAACAGCTGACCAACTTCTTAATAAATACTTAAAATCTGAAACAGATACCATAGCCTAGCCCATATTAATACTAATCAATAGGTCCATATTAGAATCATATGTACCAAAACTATGGTAAAAAAGCATATCTTATCGACTACGTAAAGGAGAAAAATCAGTGAAACTGTCCATCTATTGACCAAAAGCCATACTCTCTTCTTTGTCAGAAATCCTTAAAAGATGTGTGCATTCCTAACTGCTTAAGGATCTCCTAGATAACAACCTAGTCTCCCACCTAACATGGCTTTTGCCCCTGACTTAGCATCACTACAGCTCTTTTCTCCTGCCAGAACACAAAAATCATCTCATGGTCAGAAGTAAGCTAGTCTTTTCCATATTCCCGGATCTATTAAAAGCACTTAATACAGTCTCCCATTCTAAATTACTATGAGCATTACTCTCCAGTCTCTCCACCTCTACCCTAACATGGTTTAAAACCTCTCTCTAAGGTAGTGTGCAGTATGTCAAATGGAAAACACAACCCTTGAACATCACATCAGCAAAAGTACCTTAAGTGAAACAGTTTCCAAAAACAAAGCTTCTTAGTGTCTTAATTTATGATTGCTAAAATAAGAGCAGCACATTACTCCAGCCATTAACAAAACTCACCAAAATCGAGCTTCCTATAGAGAAACAAACCTTTTCTCACTAACTACTCTACGAATTCTTTAGGAACGTCTTATCTTCTCCCTTCACTTCTCTGTGCAGCACGCATCCTGACTAACTTTCACTCCACTTTAAAAATAAACTAGAGGTTTGCTACAATAAAATAGCTAAGGTTCATAGGTTAGTACTAGGCTAACTGCCCTTGCGAGCCATTTTAAACCTAACCAATTATCCCTTGTGAGACTCAAACCCTGGACCTTGTGTGTGTAAGGCAGACACCTTAACCATACGCCACCCTCCCAATAAGCTTGTATCAAAATTACCAACCTGTTCACACCACTGCCTAGCACTGAAGACCATATAGTGGCTCAAACTAATTAATTATTTAACCTACTCCCAACTGTTAAGTGCCCACAAAATAATGCACAGATCCGACACCTGCCCATCACTTTAAACCTTCCTCAAACACTACTTCCCTCCTAAGAATATCCGCTCACAGAACAAATATCTCCTGACCAGGACCAAGTCTCATAACAATGCAGGTGACTCACTTTACTCAACTTATGCTATTAAACATTGGAACTCCATCCTGCTCACTCTAAAACAAGACAGCATTACCACACATTTCAAACACAACCTAAAACAACACCTAACTTCCTCCTGGCTATGCTCATGCTCCCATCCTGACTAAACCCACTTTCCTTTCTGTTTCTGTTCCATTGCCAGTCTCTCTATCAATTACCCTGACTCTTTCACTTTTTTTATTCCTGTCTCTTTCTCTTTCATCCTCACTACTGCTCCTCCAACTAACCTATATCTTTAATCCTGTCCTACTTATACCCCACTCATACCCACCTCATCATCTTACCTCTCTACTGTTATTTCAACCTGTACACTACCAGAACTTTTTCTACTTACATTTTCCTTGATTATTTCAGCTTATACCATTCCTTCTCTATTTTCTTTTTCTGCTCTGGTGACATCCTATCTCATTCATGTCACTATACATATACTAAACCTATGTGCATTATCATTGATTGTATCTCCACCTATTACATGTTCACATGTCTTTGACTTATTTAAAATAATATAATTTCCAAAGTATATGGTAAATGTCTTCACTATTTCTCTCAATACTACCTACAAAATAATGCTTAAGATGTTTAATTGTTATTGTTGATCTCTGTAAATATGTATTTTATGTGATGCTTTTCTACCTGGGTCTCCACTGAAAAAAAGACTTGTGCCCATTCGGACTTTCCTGGTAAACAAAAGACAACAGATAAATAAATAAGACTTTATTTCAGATTGGGGAGTTACACAGATATAAGGGGCTTTATTTCTACACCCCGTTATTTTCCATTCTCACTTTAATGTCATTGCAACTCAAAAAAAAGAATAAAAACAATAATTAAAAAAAACTCATATTCTTTTTCCACCTAAGTAACAAAAATATACTAAAATGAAGTTCTACAAACATTTCTGCAGCATTTTATGTATTTATGTTTGCATGGATCAGCTTTTGTTTACAATGAATGACTGTCAGGGTCACGACAGGCACCTTTTCAGTTGAGGCTCGGGGAGAAAAGTTCCACTGTTAACAAATCATGCAATATGTCATACAATACAATATGATACTATACTAAACAGCAAATCTTAAATTTCACATACACATACAAAAATTTGTATAAAAAGGAAGAAAACAGAAATGAAATAGATCCTGGCTACCATTATATTCCATGGAGTTATATTTCAGTTTTACTAACTAGCAATGATAATGCTAAGAACATCTATCATATTAATAGATAGGTGTCATAGTATATCTGTAGGGCATTACTACCAGACTCCAGATTATTTGGTAAGAATTTCTAGGTGTGTCTAAGTTATTGGATCTTCTGATGAAAGCTGAGAAATTTAATGTACGCAAGAAGACCAAAAGGATACTGCAGACAGAGGACAAATGGACAGCACTGCAGCTATGTTTATCCAGGAGAAGAGTGGCAGAAGCATATCTTGGAATTCAGGAGGTGGGTCCAAAGGATTGCTTTGAAGTATTTTAGATTTATGATTTGTCTTACATGCTGAAGGAGAGTATTCCAACATTTGGATACACATGGGAAATAATTCCTTCACCATATTTATTGTTTGGTCTATGGACTTGGACAAAACATGTGTCAATATGTGTCACTAGAGCTGATAGACCTGGATGGGGAGTGCCATGTTAGAAAATGTTAGGTAATGATGTATATGTTGGACCAGTTTAAGTTGACTAAATCTGTGATAGCCTGGGAATTCCATCAAGTTTAATTGGTTAAGTGCTTGGCAATGATGGGTTTTACTTGGAATGTAGGTAGCAAATTTTGCTGTTTTATTATAACCATGTTCCAGTTTTGTTAACATGGAAGAACTAACATTTTTAAGTCAAGGAGAGGCATATGAGCAGGTTGGCAATAGATATGAGGAGCAGTGGTCTTTCTAAACTGAAGGCTGAGAACGAAAGGTGTTTGTAGAGGAAACTTAGTTTTATATGAGTCTTTTTGATAGTATTTTGGATGTGTAGGTCAAAGTTTAGTTTATCATCTATAGTGACATGACAACCTCAACTCTAGTGTTTTATGTGGATAGTATAGTAAAAGTATTTTTGTGATCATTGTTTTGGGATGAAAAGGAGAATTTTTGTTTTATTTAGGTTCATCATTTGGATCGGTTCCGAAAACAATCAGTGGAAGAATAGGATTGTTGTGTAATCGTTTGCAGTGATGGCATGCTTAGATCTCAGCAGATTAGAGTGGAGTCATCTATGTTTTAAATCATGGAGCCGTGTCCTACTGTAGTATGGAGCTTGTTTATGAAAACATTGAATTGGACAGAACCTTGGACTGAACCCTGAGGGACATCAGTGGTTTTGGGTACGTGGAATGAGTAGGTTGTTTTCCATGAAACAAATTAACACTGTTACAAAACACAGATTTTATACCAAATTCAGTAGCTGCAGTACTTCTTCCACTCAAATTATTGCTTCCATTGGAAACATCTTCCTTGTAGGTTTGAGAAGGAACTCCTGGTACACTTAAATTGTTAGTGTTATTCACCAATAAGGTATCTTTCATTTGCTGACCCAGGCCAGAAAGGTTACGTGTTAAGTCTAAGATCTCCTTTGGAATTGAATAAGTAATAAGATTCAAATTGGCGTTGTTATCATCATCAAAGAAATCAGTTTGATCACTGCAGCCTGTGGTATCTATAGTGCTAGAAAGAACCAGGAAACTTCACAAAAGCCCAGAGAAATGGTTAAAAAGCCACAAAAAAATCAAAGAAAACAGTTGCTGTAATACCACAGTGCTCAGTCATAGTAATAGTACTTTTAAGTTTAAGAACCAAAATCTAATAGCTGTTCAACTGGCCTTTTCTTCAAAAGCACATACAATAAAAATACTTTTAAGTTTAAATACCAGAATCTGACAGCTATCCAACTGCCCTTTTCTTCAAAAGAACAAACAGTAAGAGAACCAGTTTTTGCAAAGCTAAGTGCTTTCATTTAAACATTTAATGAACTTCTTCAAATCTATACAAAACAGTCACTTAGTCCTACTTAAACATTTTCTGATAATGTAAATAGTTTAGAAGTCAAGAAAGTTAAATGGCACCTTTTACTAAATGCAAATAAAAGTCCTGGGCTAAATGAAACCATAAATATAAAATGCTTACTAAAGATACAAAGGATATGCATTTTTATATCCTTTTTTATTTATTGATGTTTCATTTATTGTACTTTTAACTGGAAAGTTATATAGACTGCGGTGGTGGTGCTGCAGTAGTGTTGTCGCCTCACAGTAAGACGTCCAGTTTGATTCTCAGCTAGAGCGTCTTCTGTGTGGAGACATGCGTGAATGGGCGTACCTTCATTGAAGGTTGTGCGTCAGGGCCGGCAACTTGACACATAAAAATCTACTGCCAATCATTAGCAGACTGGAGTTCCGCTGTGGTGACCCCTAACCAGGAAAAGCTGAAAGATACAACAACAACTGGAAAGTTATATGTGAACTTTTTATGTGATTTTTTTTTTAATCTGGAAGATTTTAAGTTTGGTATCATGTGATTATGTAGTTAAGTAAAAGTATAGAGCTAAGTGATAGTTTTGTATCTGAAGAAGTTCATTAAATGTTTGGACAAAAGCATTTAGCTTTGCAAAACTGGTTCTCTTATTGTGTGCTCTTTTGAAGAAAAGGGCATGCAACAACCCTCCACTGGACCAGTAATCAAGGAGCCACAATCCTCACCACTGGCAACAGTGGGGGACGTTCACTGGGAGGATAACAGGTACACACACAGTATTTTCAGATGCAGCTCTCTGCATCAAGTGCAATTTCCCTTAAGAGCACACAGAGACAACAGTCAGTTTGGGGCTGGTTTCTCCCTCTTTCTCCAGATCCCCAGTAAGACTCGCCACTGGCACAGCTATAGAGTTGAGATCTCAGCTGAGTGACCAAGCCAAGACTTCCAGCACACTCTCTGTTCAACCAGCGCTTTGTGTTCCTGCCCAACTAGCTGACACACATACTCTTTGAGGTTTGATTTACACACACACACACACACACACACACACACACACACACACACACACACACACACACACACATGAGAAAGGCTGGCACAGGTTTACTAGCTTTACCTCCTTCTGCCTAGATTATAAGGTAGTTACCACTGCCACCAGTCACTTCTTATCAGCTACTTTAGGGCCCTTAACAAAGGCTGTCCAATCTTACTGTGTAATATTAATACTAATACAAATGGCAGTTTAACCAAGAGCGAGGCTATTAGGAGTGGCTCGCACAGTGTCACCAAATAAATATGCAAGTACTCTCAAAACTTAAATATCTCTACACAGATCAGTCACAATGAAAGGTTTAAATATATTTAATAATAAACAATAAAAGAACAAGGCAATACTAAATATTTACTCTCGGTTTCATCAGAGTTCAAAACCACAGGAAATATTTAAAATAACATTGCAGTGCAGGCTCACACAAATAAAGAAAAATATCTGAACTAAGCTTTACTACATTCCTGGCTGTATCTAAGAGAGTTAAACTGCTCCCTAGAGACTTACTTCATTAGAGCAAGGCAGATGTAGTGAATGGATCTTCTAGTTGTCAGGTCCAAGACCAAATACAGAAGGCTCTGTCTCACTAAGAGACTTCTCAGATTAATATTTAAAATATTACTGCTGGGATATCTTGAAAATGACATCATTTCTGGTCATCTGACTTCTAGTTCCCAGGCCAAACCCCCCATTGCTAGAAGCTGGCAGCATTTAGCATCTACCTGTAAAAATATACAGACAAGAACTTTTCCTTAGATCTTTGGCAGATGCTGGAAGTCATAAAACAAGTGTATTCCTTCATGCTTCAAAGGTAACAGTTAGTTCACTCCAAGGACAATACAGAAAGCTTGCTAGCACAGACTCTGTGTCTCTAGCTGCATTGAAAACTTGAGAGGTAGCCACTTTATTGTGTCCTATAAAGTAATTTAATTTCAGATACTTTTCTAAAGTTTACTAGACTGAGGTTAACTTTCTGTATCCCAGTTTCCACTATTAAAATATATACGTTTAAACAGTTACAATAGTGCATGTACATTTCTGTTCTCTACAAGAAGGGCACAATCTGGATACATTTTAAACAAAGCAGTTTTACAAATACATTTTCAACACAAACATCTGTACAGAGCAGTTTGATATACACATGACATACAGTTCTAATGCATTTGTAACACAAGCATCTTATATAAATCATTTTGATATTCACCAATGATATATACCTATTTACAAAATTCCAGCTAGCTGTGCTGGCAATATCTCTTTTCATCACATGGCTATTGAACAGCTATCAGACTCTGGTGTTTACATTTAAAAGTATTTTTATTGTGTGTGCTTTTGAAGAAAAGGGCAGTTGAACAGCTATTAGACTTTCACTCAGCACTGTGGTATTACAGCAATTGCTATCTTTGATTTTGTTTGTGTGTTTTTTTTTAAGCATTGCTCTGGGCTTATGTGAAGTTTCATTGTTTCTGTGCTGATAGAGATTTAGGTAAAAGCAGCATTAATCTGGTTTACCATAAATTATACAGTTGAGTTTCCCACATTTGGGGAAATCACAGGTGTCAATCCAACTGAAGTGCAATGGAAAGGCCTCACCCTGGGGAAACCATCTTCTTGATTGTGTTTTTTCCTGTGCCTGGTAAGTAAAGTCTTGGAACCCTTGAGTGGCTCTAGGGCTAGCACCACAAGCTAAAAAAGAATTGTGAGGTAATGAGCGACCCAACAAAAAGGAGTCTTTGGTGAGTTCTGTGAAAACTGTTACAGTTAGAAGTCTGTCATCTGTGTTGAGAAGTCTGCCTTCTGCCTTCAGTCCAGGTGCAGAGTGCTGTCATTGTGTTGCTGCCAGTCCAGAACCCATGCTGGTTTCTTGATAGAAAAGCATATTTTAAAGAATTCTCCAAGCTGATTATATATTAGCATTTCTGGTATTTTATCAAGAGTGGGAGGGTGGGATAGAAGCTGTCCTGTAGCTGAACAATGAGATGGGGTTGGATATTTTTGGAAGAGGTTTTGATGATCTATTACTGATAGACTTCACCTCTGCAAATCAGATGGTATGAGAAATATCATGGTCCTAAACTTCTTCTGCAACATTAACATAATGGTTTGGAGTGGCAGGTATATATCAAACTGCACTGAAAATGACTCCCCATCCACATAAAATAGTGTTCATCCCTGACCATATTTAAGTGTAACTTCAATTAATTGATAACAAATAGTAAATTTACCCTGAGACCACCACTGTAGTAGTAATGGACAGATACAGCTCTTAAATTATTTATCCCAATATACGAGTTCCCTGCAAATATCTGTAGAGCCAGCTACTAAATGCTTTATCCCAATACATAGGTCCCCTCCAAATATCTATGCTTTGATCTAGTAATCATCACTAGCATATAGTAAATTTGCATATTGGAAAGGGTTAGATTAACCTACTCACCAATGGAATAGGTTAGTTTTAAGCATGAAATGTGATAATTGGCTAGACATAAAATGGCCTGTAAGGGCAGTTAACTTATTACTAATGAATGAATCTATGAACCAAATAGTGGGATGAGAACTGTAAATGACAAAGAAATTGTACATGTGTTTGGGGGTGCTGATATAGTCTCTGCATGCTTTGATAATTTATGGGCGGAGTTTATGTGATTGGGGGTGGTCACCTATTGGAATTTTCTCAAGGAGGGCTTTAACTTCTTTAGAAAAGTAGATTTACAGTAATTTGTCTTTTTATTTTATCCTGATCATCAGGTAGACAGACTGGTTATAAAACCATTTATAGTAACATTCTGAGGCAGAGCACCAAAAATTGTCATTAAGAAATGAATACACACATTTAATAGCTGATGGTGCTTTGGGTGTGCTGGGATGTAGGCACTTTAACTCATTACAGCAGGGAGGATCCAGGGACAATGAAATTGTAAGGTTTGCAAAATGGCAATTACTTTGGATTTAAATGTGAAATCTATTTTGCATAGTACCAGGGAACCTGAAGTTGTCCAGGTTAAGGAGTGATAGATTTCTTTCTACCCATATTGAATTGTCTTGTTTTGCTGAAACATGTGCCACAGAAGGAAGAAAGCATATCAACTAAGACAAGAGTGCAAGTCTCTACATTAAGGGGGGGGGGGGGTTAAAGGGCAGAGCTCAAACAACATCCACACAGTCTTCAATTACCTTGTTATCAACAATGATGCAGGAGGTCCTGCATGAAACCAACATTTTTTAAAATATTGGAGAAGAGAGCCAGAAGTAAATTGTGACTATTAAGGAGAGAATGGAACAGCAGTGGTTGGTACTGCAGGAATAGAAACCATTGTTTACTTACTGCTCCAGCCAAATAACGAGCTGTATTTGATTAATTGAAAAGCTGAAACTACGACTGATAACCCTGAAAACAGAGCCAGGTGCAATAATTTTCTCTTGCTCCACATTATTAAGGAACATGAAGGCATGGATCCAGTTGCATTTATTACAAAGGATCTCTGTCAGGTTAATGAAATTACCATCCCATCCCCTCCAGGGGGAGAGCTCAGCTGGTTTCCACATATAACCCTTGCCAAACATTTCATAATAAAGTTTGTAAAATATGTAAATCATGAGAAAGTTTTATGGAGCACTTGGGTACTGTGCATATCCTGTAATGTGGCTGGAGTAATGGTCTGCCTTTGTCAAGATTATAGTTCATCTTTTTTCAACAAGTGCAGGCTATTTATCCCACACCTGTGGAAACATAAGGAACCAGGCTACTATGTGCAACTTAAATTCCCTGTAGCCCTGATAAATTTATAGCAATGAACAGAATTTGT
Organism: Protopterus annectens; assembly: GCF_019279795.1. Lineage (NCBI taxonomy): Eukaryota > Metazoa > Chordata > Ceratodontiformes > Protopteridae > Protopterus > Protopterus annectens. The sequence continues at coordinate 649,687,522 of NC_056730.1, read as the reverse complement.
ATGTACCATCTAAAGCTGAATACTATCTGAAAGGGTGTAGACCTGGGAGATCTTATGTGGAAGCTGTAAGAGAAACTATCACACATAATGATGCTGATTTGACACCTGTAGACTCTAAAATAAGGTTGTGTCACTCACTTCATACCCTTCAACAGATACTTGATACTAAGAACATAAAAGGGACTGACCCATTTTGCTTCAGTTCATGTTTTCTCAATGGGATGAGCATTTTTTCATCCTTAGGTTTTGCATTGGTGCCACGACAGAGCATATGAGAGACTTCATTATCCTAATTGCAGGTAGTGGTATTAATAATTAACAATGCAATTTATTGTTAACTTGAGTGTTTCTCTTAATATAAGAATGTGAACTTGCATTCCTTTCTGCTTTCTCTGCTAGTTTTGATAGCAGTCACTTGATATTTATGTCTGGATTCATAAAAACTCTGCTAATGTCAACATGTTGATCAAGAATTTTTTTCAGTTAAATATTCCAGATGTCCTCTTTAATAACGCAAGGCATTACCACCACTTAGGAATTGAGATCATGTGACCTTTGAGTTTGCCATTCCCAGAAATTGTACTTTCTTAGAACTGTAAAATTTTCTAATTTAAAAACTTGGATGCTATTAAAAGTAATGCAGGTATTGCAATAACTGCTTGGATGGAGAATTGGAATAAAGACACATTTCATAGCTGGGAACATTTGTGTTAATGTTCTGACTAGATGCACCACTATAAAAATATGGGCAATAAACATCTCACTCCTCCTTTGTGGAATGTCAAGTCAGCAAACTGGCAGAGCATTAGACTATGCAGGAAAATAAGACCCCAGCCACAAAATCTGCATATAACAGGGGAGCCAAGAAGTTAAGACAGGTTAAAGCTACCAAAACTATAAAGAACGTGTTTTGTATACTCATAACAATAATGAATATTCTGTAAGTAAGCAAATCATCAGAAGGGTAGTACCCTTAACACCAGACCCATAATTAAGGATGGTTTAGTAGTTAGCACATCCTCTGCTATAGGTCAACTTAGTATTATCCAACTTTTACTCTCCAAGTTTTAATTGATTAGCTGAAGCATCTGTCAACAGTTACCCCATATTTACTACCTTGATGTTCCACTCAGTTTTAAAAAAATGTAAGCCTAGTAGCAGCATGGGGTCTGACAACATTCCAGGACAATTTAGTTAACACATAAGTGAGTCTCTAATTCATTCACGTACTTTGTTGCTTAACATGCTATTGAAACAAGGCATTGTTCCTGCAACATAAAAACTGGCAAATGTGGTCCCTACACACAAAGGGGGAACCATGACCGAATTTCAAACTATCTACCAACTGGTATGACATCCATTTTTAGCAAATCAATTCAGATATACTTGCTTGCTATAAGTGAAGGTGAAAATAATTCCAGAGCTATTCTTGACACAAACCAAAATGGATCCATGAGGGAAGTCTCGGCCTTTTCTTGCTTAACTGTTTTTATGAACCTGTGACTAAGGCAAAAGATTAAGTGTTGCAGTACTCTAGCTGTGTTTTGCAATGGATTTTGACAGCTTTTCTCACATTGTTATTATTCAGTTTGATTTCCTTATGGATTAGGGTCTCTTAATTGTACAATAGATTAAATCTTGGCTTTTACACAGAGAGACAGACAAACAAACATCAAGAGTACAAATCCATGGATTTTTCTCTCATTGTGCCAAAGTCATTTCAACTATATCCTAGAGGTCAATGTTAGGCCATTGTCTTCTTTCCCCTTCTGCATATAAGCATTGGATGGCTAAATATGTAGACAATATTAAAACTGGTACTGTAATATGCAAACAATATAAAAATTTGCATCATAATTATTTGTGAGCTTGAACTTATCTCACTTATTAGTTACCTGACAGAAGTCACAAATTAATTAAGAAACCATGGCCTCAGTCTGAATCACAATAAATGCAGTGTAATTGTTGCTCCCTTTTACTCCATTAAAAGTATAATAATATTAATAAACAAAAACCTGAACTTTAAAAATAATGTTTAAAAAAAGCTTTGAAAGTTGTTAATCTAATTTATAAATGTGCAACTACTATATCTTGTGAACGTTTGGCAAAAGTGTATTTATTTTTATTTTATTTTATTTTACATTTGTTGACCAGGTTAGTCTGACTGAGCCTAGTGGCTCATTTGCAGTGGAGACATGGGGAGAAAAGCTCCACAGTAAGACAAATTTAATAACATAGTAGAATAAAATTTTGGTTACAAAGTCAGGTAGCAGTTCACAATTAACATACAATATGAGTTTAGCTTTACAAAGGTTGTAATAATGCGGTTATGTAAAGGGTATAGCATTAATCGAGTAAGAGATATTCATAAATAGTTCTATATCATTGCACACTAAATTTGTAAAACATTATGCCTAGTAAGGTTTAAAAGTGGGAGCGAGTAATGGGGAGGTAACAAAAAGATGAGTAATAGGTGGTAGAAAAGCTAAGAAATAGATTGTAGGTAGAGGAAGGAGGGAGGTATCAGAAATTATGCAAAAAAGGAAAGAGAAGAAGGTAAGATGGTAAACAGGAAAAGAGCAAAGGTGAGATGAGGTAGGCGAAAGGAGTCATAAGGTGCAGGGGAAGGTAGCATAGGGAGGATGAGTGCAGTGCCAAGACCAGATAGTTTTCAGATATTCTCTAGAGGCTGTTTTGAATTGATATGGATGTTTTAGGGATCTAATTTCTAAGGGAAGTTTGTTCCTGGATAGGGCAGGATTATAACTGTACAAGCTGCAACCAGTTTTTGTCTTGGGTTTATATATTTGTAGCAGATCTTGATCAGAGCTACGTAGTTTCATAGTTTCATAGTATAGTACTAGGCTATCTGCCCTGGGGCATTTGTAAGCCTAGCCATAGTGATATGGCTTTTGCCACCCCATGAAATGGTACAAAAATGTATAGTTTCATAGTATAAAGATTATATCACTCCAGTTGGGACTCGAACCCACAATCCCTGGCTTAGGAGGCCAATGCCTTATCCATTAGGCCACTGGGGCCTGATGTAAATGTCTGGTGGGGCAATATTTAGAGATAACAGGAGTTAGGCTAGGACAGAAAGAGTTCTGGTAAAGGATAGAGGGAATAATCTGTAGTTGAGGTAGGAGGGGCTGGTGGGGAATTCCAATCAGTGTAATTGCTTAAGGGAAAGACAGTGATGAGACAGATATGGATGGTTAGCTGCAAATCTAGCCACTTTATTGTAGGTAGATTCAAGTTTGGTTAAGAGGGAGGAGTTCTGATTGGTAAAGATGTGACAGGTATACAATAGAGTAGATAGGCGGTAGGTATGTGAGAGACTTATTTTTGCATTTGCAGTTCAAGGATCCAGAGAGCACCCCTGCATTACGAGGCTATAACTCATACCATACCTTTCGACCATCTAACCAGGACTGGAACACCAAAGATGGAGGTGTGTCCATATTCATCAAGGATATCCACACCTCCAGGCTAGTTGCCCAACATAATGCATCCAAAATTATCCAAGTGCAAGTAACTCTGTGCAAAACTGCAATCCAGATTGTAGCTTGCTACAGATCCCCCACCATGCCCTAGGACTTCCACTCCTCTTTTCTTGATATACTGGAAAATATTAGGGTCCAACCAAACAACCTAATAATGGGTGATTTAACTACCCCGCCATTAATGGGGAAAACTACTCATGTACCAACTCCTTCACTCAACGTTTTCTAGAATTCATAAACTCCAATGCACTGGATCAACTTATCTACACCCCCACCAGGGGCAACAGTATCCTAGACCTAGTCATTATCAACATGAATGACCAGTGTTCTACACCTGAAGTCAACCCCAAGTTGGTCAGATCTGAATGTAAGCTAATCACCATAGATATCCACATCCCGCCCCCACCCTCCCATTAAAGAAACCATTGTAAAAAATTTCTCCAAAGCCAACGTCATGCTTCTTAAGACAGAAGTGGCAAACTTCACAACATCCCTGCAGATGGGCACTGTAGCTATGACTGCAGAATCCTACACAAATACACTCTATAAGCACTTACACAAGTGCATGGATCGTGCAATCCCTAACAGAACCAAGACGCTATCCTCCAAAAAAAGGAAGCCAATCTGGTGGTCCCCCACTATAAACAAACTCTACAACAGAAGGAAGAAACTGTTGCAGAAGAGAGTAAAATCTCATGTGTGGAAGAGCTCCCTGGTCAGCCTCAGTAAGAAACTGAGATCCCTCGTAAAATCTTCCAAACCTAACTATGAAAACAAGATTGCGTCTGATTCTAAGGACAACCACAAAGCATTCTACAGCTATGTCAAGAATCTCAATGGCTACACCCAGGTCTGCTCTAAGCTACAGCACAATGGCATGAAAATTACAGAACCAATAGATATTGCCAACATCCTGGCTGATAGGTTCAGTGCTAACTGTACCCCCCTCTCACCCCCCTAAAGGGCCCATATAAATTCCAGAAGAATGCAGAGCCCCTGAAATCACAGCTGCACAGGTAAAAACTACACTTTCCAAAGCCAAGAACACAGCTTCCATGGGACCGGACAACATCCCAGACTGTGTTCTACATGAACTTCAGAAATAACTGGGCCCCACCTAAGCACCACGTTCAAGCATAGCCTCACGTCAGGCTTTGTGCCCACTGAATGGTGCATAGCAACAGTTATAACACTCCACAAAGGGGAGCCACCATGGACCCCAGGAACAATTGCCCTATTAGCCTGACGAGCCTGGTCTGCAAGGCCATGGAACGCATCATCATGGAACTCATTAACAAAGACATAGGTAACCTTCAAACCCTGGACCCCACCCAGTTGGGTTTGTGAAAGGCAGAACATGCCTCCTGAACCTGATTAACTTCTTGAAACAGTCACCAAAGCTGTAGATGAGGGAATGGCAGTTCACACAGCCTATCTTGACCTCACCAAGGCTTTCAACATCATCCCCCATTCTGGAATTATAGATAAACTCACTAAACTGGGTATAAATCCATACATCACAAGATGGGTTGCCAACTGGCTCACTGACAAAACCCACACTGTAAAAGTTGTAAACTCCAAATCTGACTTCAAATCAGTGACAAGTGGAGTACCACAGGGTTCAGTCCTGGGTCCTCTCCTGTTTGGTATCTACTTCTCTGAAGTAATGGCTAACACAGAGGACCTCTGGCTGATGAAGTTCACAGATGACTGCAAACTAGGTGCCATAGTGGAGTCCCCAAATGATGTGGACACCCTACAGAAGGGCCTCACTGAGACAGATGCCTGGTATCAGAGCCATGGCCTCAAGCTAAATGCCAAAAAGGGCATTGTCATCCCCTTTGGTAAAAACTCTGTTCCCATGAACTACCACATAGGCGGTAGTCCTCTTAATGCTGAAGGTCTGATAAGAGACTTTGGGACTCAGGTGGACAGTAGTTTCTCCTTTGATAATCACATCACCACTGTAGTCAGAAAATCCTTCTACATGGTACACCTCATCACGAAAGTGTTCTCATTCATTAGACTCATTATTGAGTACAACGCCCCTTTTGGAAAGTACCTCACAAGACATCTGCAAAAGCT